>NC_057392.1:8289274-8589274 GCF_019320065.1 Cervus canadensis | reverse complement strand
TTCATGTTGCTGCTTATAAGTGTACAACATAGTAATTCAAAATTTTTATCAATTATATTCCATTTGAAGTTATTGTGAAATATTGACTGTATTCCCTATGCTATACATTATATCCTGGGAGCATATTTATTTTATGCGTAGTAGTTTATATCTCCTCGGAAGGGAGCTTTAAAAACAGCCTCTCTGGCTTACTTCACTCTGTATAATGGGCTCCAGTTTCATCCATCTCATTAGAACTGATTCAAATGAATTCTTTTTAACAGCTGAGTAATATTCCATGGTGTATATGTACCACAGCTTCCTTATCCATTCATCTGCTGATGGACATCTAGGTTGCTTCCATGTCCTGGCTATTATAAACAGTGCTGCGATGAGTGAAGTAAGCCAGAAAGATAAAGAACATTACAGCATACTAACACATATATATGGAATTTAGAAGGATGGTAACGATAACCCTATATGCAAAACAGAAAAAGAGACACAGAAGTACAGAACAGACTTTTGAACTCTGTGGGAGAAGGTGAGGGTGGGATGTTTCAAAAGAACAGCATGTATATTATCTATGGTGAAACAGATCACCAGCCCAGGTGGGATGCATGAGACAAGTGCTCGGGCCTGGTGCACTGGGAAGACCCAGAGGAATCGGGTGGAGAGGGAGGTGGGAAGGGGGATCGGGATGGGGAATACGTGTAAATCTATTGCTGATTCATGTCAATGTATGACACAACCCACTGAAAAAATAAATAAATAAAGGAGAAAAAAATAAAAATAAAAAAAAAATAAAAACAGCCTCTCACAGGAAGACACATTCACTCTGGCCCAAGTGTCACCTCCCTCCTCAGGCTAGGTCAGCGGTTAAGGAGAGGCAGAGAAGACAGAGAGTGGCCCATACCCTCCCCCTGCCCCCGCCCCATTTCTGTCTCCCTCAACACCCCTCTGGCCCCGTGGGACCACCAGCTTTGTCATGTGGGAGAGCTCAGTGTGTTGAAGCCACAGCTTATCCCCACCATTATCCTTACCTGTTGTGGGGATGAGGGAGCCAGATGCTGGGGCTTAGCTGGCACCTGGTCCTTTTATCCTGCACCAGGGGAGCTTAAATTCCCACTCAAAAGGAGAGGGAACCACACATTTCCAGATGGCCTGAACATTCATAATATTGTCCGGCTTTTCTAATACACAAATAGAATACATGCTTATTGTAGGACATTGAAAAAGTGCCCCCAAATCTGCCTTAGAGACAGCTACGTGCCAATCCTCTCTGTGCCTGGAAGCACACTAGACATGTAGATTCATAGGTAGGTAACTTCGTGGAAATGTAATCATACGTACTTGCTGTTTTGCAGCTTGTTTTTTAAAATATATATTGTAAACCTTCCCTAGGCTAGTCAATAGCA
The DNA here is from genome assembly GCF_019320065.1 of Cervus canadensis. NCBI lineage: Eukaryota > Metazoa > Chordata > Mammalia > Artiodactyla > Cervidae > Cervus > Cervus canadensis. The sequence continues at coordinate 8,587,880 of NC_057392.1, read as the reverse complement.
TTCTTTTTTAATGACTATCTAGTATTTCATTGTATGGATAAACTTTTCTTTAACTCTTCCCCCATCTACCCAGTATTTAAGTTATTTCCATTTTTACCCCTGTTCTTAACATCTTTGTACACTTGTCTGATTACCTCCTTGGACTACATTCTCACATGTGGTATAGCTTTAAAAGAGGATATGTCCATTTTAAATTTTGACATATCTATGCAAGTGTACTCTCAGCCCAGTTTGGACAGACTTATACTCTCATCCTCAATGTATAAAAATGCCTACTTCCCCGCCACTGCAGGGAAATCCTAAATGTCAACATCAAGCTTCAGTAACTGCACAATCGCCTATAGCCCCATGCAAATCAGGGTGACCTCATAATCCACATTTGTGTCTAACACCCTTTCTGTTGAAATCTAGAATGGAGGACTCTTGGAGCTAAGAACAACTGTGAAAACTCAGCCCTTTACTCTATTAGATAAGGAAACTGTGGCTCAATTGGTGGCATTTCCAAGCAGCAGAGATGCAAACAGGACAGCAGTTCATTGTCTCCTGGCATGCCACCCCCCACCCTTCTACCAGCCCTGAAGCTACCCGGGAATGGCTCACCCCAGGTAGTTTGTGCTTCCCTCCAGCAGCATCTGCAGTGAGCAGCTTAGGTCTCTGGCAACACCCTCAAATTCTTCCTTGGGTAACTCTCCTCCTGTTTCCCCCACCAGTGTTTAGCCTTGGTGCTGTCACCCTCCTCCTTCTGGAAACTCTGGGCTCCCTTTGCTGTGACAGGTCCTAGCTTCCCTCCATTTTTCTGAGTGCTCCTTCCATGCTCCATGCTCTCCTCCTTGTCACTTTGTGATACAGTTTCCAAAGGCCACTCTTCATGTCTCTGCTGTCTCCTCTGCACAGCCAGTCCTGAGCTATTCAGGCTCAATTGTCTTTTGGAATCTTGGTCCCATGTTTCCAGCCCCTTCCTAGTCACCTTGACACTCTGGACATTTTAGGATGGATAATTGTGTGCTGGAAGGGGGAATTCCCTGGGCATTATAGGATGTTTAGCAGCATCCCTTACCTCTGCTGGTGGGACGCCGGTAGCACTCACTTGGTTTTGGCATCTAAATACATCTCTAGGCATTGCATCTTGCCCCTGGTTAACAACCACTGCCTTCTCTGGACTCAACACCATCAACATAAAACTTGTCTCTGATCCTCCTCCTCTTCCTCCCCAACTAAAAGATGGGTTGACCAGATGTCATGACATTCTCGCATGACTTTCTGCATGATCAAAGGCAAGTTGGCCAGAGACTGGAACCAGGATCACGGAATTCTGAGAGTCAGAAGGGACTCAGGACTCTGAGCTCAGGTGTGCTAAGCTCTTGTGCTCCTCTTTCCACTGAGCTCAGAAAACCTCCCATCCTTCTCAGCACTTCAATCCAATGACCAGACTCGATGTCAAAGGTGAACCTCTATGCCCTCCCTGCCCAGACCAATGCCCATGTGTTTAGCTGTACAGGAATATAGTGCAGAATTCAGTGGTGGTATAGCTTGTTTGACATGGCCTTTGGCTGGTTAAAGACTCCATGGCATCTACTAGTATTATGTCCCCAAGGCCAGGCCTGGCACATAGTTGGTTTCCAATAAATGATTGAATAAGTCATTTTAACAGTTACAGTCTCTGGGTGAGGGATCAGGGTTGGTACTTTTCTTTTGCAGGTCTTCATTTTCAAAAGAAGAAAAAAGGAAACCCTGTGAATATTTTCCCCTAAGTCAAAGAGGAAGAAGCCTTCTGCCTCATCCCACATGTCTTGCCTCCCCAGGTCTGACCAACCAGCAACATGGCAACGAGCGCAGTCCCCAGCGACAACCTCCCCACGTACAAGCTGGTGGTGGTGGGAGACGGGGGTGTGGGCAAGAGCGCCCTCACCATCCAGTTTTTCCAGAAGATCTTTGTGCCTGACTATGACCCCACCATCGAAGACTCCTACCTGAAACATACAGAGATTGACAATCAATGGGCCATCTTGGACGGTGAGACTTGATGACAGCCCTGCATGGGGGTGGGGCATTAATGCAGGTTTAGGGAAAGTTGATAGTCTTCATCTGGGTGTTCTGGTTTCTTCCATGTTGCCATTATGGGATGGTTGGTGTAAGGCTGTGCATGTTTTCCAGGGTGAATTCTGAACAGCTTTGTAGAAACCAAAATGTGTATTCAACAAAGAGGCAAGGCTTAGAATCATGCCGACTCAGTGATGTCATGGTTGTTATTTCTCTCTGATCAGAAGCTCTGATTAACATTTATAGATATCTCTAGCTGATTACGAAGTTTCCAGGTGGCGCTAGTGGTAGAGAATCCATCTGCCAATGCAGGAGATGCAAGAGACCCGGGTTCAATCCCTGGGTCAGGAAGGTCCCCTGAAGTAGGAAATGGCAACCCACTCCGGTATTCTTGCCTGGAAAATCTCATGGGCAGAGGAGCCTGGAAGGCTACAGTACATGGGGCTGCAAAGAGTTGGACACAACTGAGCGCTAACTAATTAAAAAGTAGGAAATCAACTTTTTTCTTAATAAGCATGGTTTATTTGGTAACTGCCCCTAGGACAGGCTGGGAAATCTTGCATTTGACATTGTGTTTCTAGTTTAGTCTATGTTGGTCTGGGGTAGCAGTTCACCAGCAGGGAACCTAGAAGAAATGAAAACCCTCAGGCCCTACTGATTCAGAAATTCTGAGGCTGGGGCCCAGCAACCTATGTTTTAACAAGCCCTACTGGCTCAGACGGTAAAGCGTCTACCTGCAGTGCGGGAGACCTGGGTTCAATCCCTGGGTCAGGAAGATCCCCTGGAGAAGGAAATGGCAACCCACTCCAGTACTCTTGCCTGGAAAATCCCATGGATAGAGGAGCCTGGTAGGCTGCAGTCCACGGGGTCGCAAAGAGTCGGACACGACTGAGTGACTTCACTTCACAGGTGATGGTGAAATTAGAGAACCGCTGTTCTAGATTCTTACTGATCCTTACTTTGTACTGTTTTGACTCTTGAAACAAAGAGCCATTAATCATAGAGTGTTATGCTATGAGGCGAGTCTTTGAAAACCACCAGGATACAAGTCCTTTATCAGATATGTGAATTGCAAACATTTTTCTAGTCTTTGGTTTGTTTTTTGTTCTCTTAACAGTGTCTTTCAAAGACAAGAGTTTTTAATTTTGATGAAGTTCAGTTTATCAGTTTGTTCTTCTATGGATTGTTCTTCTGGTGTTGTGTCTGAGATATCTTTTCCTAACCCAAGGTCACAAAGATTTTCTCCTATGTTTTCTTCTGGAAATTTAATGGTTTTAGGTATTACCTTTAGGTCTATGATCTGAATTAGCTTTTGTATGTGGTGTGATATGGGACAAAGTTAATCTTTGGGTATGTGGACATGCACTTACTTGTCCAAGCACTATTTGTTGAAAAGATTGTCCTTTCCCCAATGAATTGTCTTTTTTGTACCTTTGATGAAAATTGATTGTCCGTGTATTCTATTTGTTGGATCTATTGTCTGTCTTAACACCAGTAGCATACCATCTTGTCAACTGTAGCTTTATAATAAGTCTTAGAATCAGGTATGGTTAAATCTCCAACTTCATATACTTTTTCAAGCTGTTTTGGATAGCCTAGTTTCTCTCATTTCCGTATGAATTTTGGAATCAGTTAAATTCTAAAATTCTGGATTTTGATTGAGATTATGTTGAATTTATGGATCAGTTTGAGGAGAACTGACATCCTAACAATGCTGAGCCTTCCAATCTATGAAGACAGTGGAAGTGGAAGTGAAATCGCTAAGTCGTGTCCAACTCTTTGCGACCCCATGGTCTGTAGCCCACCAGGCTCCTCCGTCCATGGGATTTTCCAGGCAAGAATACTGGAGTGAGTTGCCATTTCCTTCTCCAGGGGATCTTCCCGACCCAGGGATTGAACCCAGATCTCCCACATTGTAGGCAGATGCTTTACAGTCTGAGCCACCATGGACCAGTTTGAGGAGAACTGACTTTCTAACAGTGCTGAAGCTTCCAATCTATGAAGACAGTGTCTCTCTCCATTTATTTAAGTCTTCCTTAATTCTCTCGTCAGTTATTTTGTAGTTTGGAGTGCATAGGTCTTTTACATATTTTGTCAGATTTATACCTACCTTTGTATTATAAATGACACTAGTTTTTATTTCAGTTTTTAATGTTTGTTGCTAGTATATAGAGATACAATAGAATTTTATATATTGTAACCTACAGCCTTGCTAATTACTTATTAGTGCTGGTGGATTTTTGGAGAGTCTATTGGATTTTCTGCAGAGATGACCATGTCTGTGAAAAAGGATAGTTTTACCTCTTCCTTTCCAATCTGGATGGCTTCTATTTCTTTTTCTTACCTTATTCCATTGAATTAATGTTGTACTTGTCTTGTTTTTGATCTTAAAGAGAAAGCTTTTAGTCTTTCAGCATTAAGTATGATGTTGGCTGTAGAGTTTTTACAGATATCCTTTATCGAATTGAGGATGCTCCTTTGTATTCCTGGTTTGATGAGAGTTTTTATCAGGAGTACATGTTAGATTTGTTCATTTGCACATGTCACCTGCTTTTTCTGTGTCTACTGAGATAATTATATGGGGTTCTTCTTTTTAGTCTGTGATATAGTAAATTACATTGATTAATTTTTCTAATGTTAAAACAACATTGTATTGTAGATAAACCTCACTTTTTTTTTTTGAATTATTGCATCTATTTTCTTGAGAGATATTGGTTTGTAGTTTTCTTGTAATGTTTGAGTAATGCTGGCTTTTAGAATGATCTCAGAAGTACGCTCTCTTCTTCAATTTTCTGGAAGACTTTGAACAATATTGGTATTATTTCTTCCTTAAATGTTTAGTAGTATCCACCTATGAAAACATCTGAGCTTGGAGTTTTCTTTATGGGAGGTTTTAAACTAAAAATTCAATTTTTAAAATAGATACAGGGCTATTCAGGTTATCTGTTTCTTCTCCAGTGAATTTTTGTAGTTTGTGTCTTTTAAAAACTTGATCAATTCATCAAGCTTATCAATTTTATTGGCATCGAGTTGTTCTTAATGTTCTCTTATTATCCTTTTATAATCTGTATAATCCATAGTGCTGTTGCCTTTCTCATTTCTGATATAGGTAATTTGCGTTTTGTCTTTTTTCCTAATCAGGCTGACTAGAGATTTATCAGTATCATTGGTCTTCACAAAGAACCAATTTTTGAGTCAATTAATTTTTCCCATGTGGTTTTATTGCTTTCCACTCTTGTGTTTTTTATTTCCTTTTGCCTGACTACTTTGGGTTTAAGTTTCTATACTGTTTCTAACTTTTTTTTTTTTTATATATATTTATTTATTTGACTGCATGAGGTCTTAGTTACAGCACATGGAATCTTGTTCCCTGACCAGGGTATGAACCCGGGCCCCCTGCATTGGAAGCACAGAGTCTTAGCCACTGAACCACCAGGGAAGTCCCCTGTTTCTAACTTCTTAAAGTAGAAGCTGATATCATTGATTTGAACATTTCTTGCTTAATAAAATATTGATTTTTGTGTTATAAATTTCCCCTAACTACTACTCATTTAGCTGTGTCCCACAAATTTTAATGTTTTCATTTTCATTAGGTTAAAAATACCATTTAATTTCCATTTTGATATCTTCTTTGACCCATAAGTTATTTAGAAGTATATTATTTAGTTTCAACTATTTAGGAATTTTCCAAAGATCTTTCTGTCATTGATTTCTATTTTAGTTTCACTGTGTCAGGGAATGTACGGTATATTATTTGAATTCTTAAAGCTTATTGAGGCTTGTTTTATGACTCAGGATATGGTCTATCTTGGTAAATGTCCCACACGCACATGAGAAGAATGTGTATCCTGCGGTTGTTGGGTGTGGTGTTCCGTAAATGTCAACTGTATCGAGTTTGTAAGTAGTGTTCTCTGGGTTTTCTGTATCCTTATTGATCTTCTCTCTACTTGTCCCCTCAATTATTGAGACAGGGGTGTTGAATTTCAGAGTTTAATTGTGGATTTGTCTATTTTTTTTCCTTTTACTTTGATCAGTTCTTGCTGCATGTATTTTGATGCTCTGTTATTAACTGCTTCGTGCTTAGGATGAGTACATTCGCTTGATGAACTGACCCTTTTATATTATAAAATGACGTTCTTTATCCCTGGGCTTCCCCTCTCAGCACGGCAGCCTGGCAGTGCTCAGGGCAGTGAGCTGGGCACTCACAGGTGCCCTCTTTTTTATCCCATCCCCCAGGAGTCACTGTCCTTTGTTGCCTGTTGTCTGATGTCTTGAAATCCAGTTTCATATGTTTTGTCTGTTTTTTGGTTATTTCAGGTGAGAAGGTAAATCTGGTCGCCCATATTCCATCTTGACCAGAACCAAAACAAATCATCACTTTAAAAAAATAGAACAACTTTGTGTATGTACTAAAAAGCACTGACTTGTATACTTTAAAAGGGCAAATATTGTGGAATATGAATTTAATTAATTTTTAAAAGCATCCTTCAGAGCTTGTCTGTAGTCCTGGAGCTTGGAACAGTTTCTTCAGGTACCAGGTGCATTCCCACCTTGGGGATTTGTGTTTGCTGTTCTCTCTGCTGAGCACGTTCTTCCTGCAGAATTACAATCTCCTTCATTTAGATCTCTGTTCAAGTGTCCCTCTGTCTGAGAGGTTTTCCCTACACTCGTATCCACTCCACCCCTGTCTCTTCTGTCCCCCTGTCCCCCTGCCCAGCTTTTTTTCTTTATTCTACCTTTTGCTGTTGAACATGTGTTTATAAATGTTCAATATACTTACTTGTTTCTTTGAGTTTTTGTTGCTCCCCACTAAAATATAAATTTATGAGAGCAGGGACTTTATTTACTGCTATATCCTCAGCATCTAGAGTATTGAGTAGGTCCACAGTGAATGTCTCTGAGATAAATGAATGAGTCCTGAACAATATATGTGCAATCACAGGTTTGATGTGCTAGTGATATACATTTGCTAACTGACATCAAAATAAATATGTGTAACCAGTAAAGTTTGAAACTTACATTTACACACTTTCTAAAATCTTCTCATGCATCACCCATTTGAATATATACCACACTTTGGAATATACTGAGTTAAAGAAATATAAACAGTTTCGATACTACATGGTTTGAAAGAACTTTCAATATACAAACATCTTAGAAGTCTATTAGGAGAATATATTGCCCTTAGGGTTTCCCAAGGGACCGTTTTTAGCATATCATTCTTGGTCTATTTCTACAGAAAACGTTCTGAAAAACATTGCATAATGCCTGTAAGAGAGTAACATCATGCCTGGTATGTAGATGGAGCTCAATAAATGTTATTTCTCTTCAGAGACATATTATCTTTTCTAGCGTTTTTAAAATCCATTAATTAACTGTGTTGTTGTTGTTGGGCTGGGTCTTTGTTGCTGCTTGCGGGCTTTTCTCTACTTGCGGTGAGAGGGGGTGGCTCTTCATTGTGGTGCATGGGCTTCTCATTGCAGTGGCTTCTCTTGTTGCAGAGCACGGGCTCTAGGATGCGCAGACTTCAGTAGTTGCAGCTTGCAGCCTCTAGAGCACAGGCTAAATAGCTGAGGTGCATGGGTTTAGTTGCCTTGCGGCATGTGGGATCTTCTCAGACCAGGAATCAAACCCATGTCCCCTGCATTGGCAGGCAGATTCCTATCCACTGTACCACCAGGAAAGTCCCTCTCTAACTTTTTAGAAAGTAACTTTGGGTATTAGACTACTCAAAGTTGTTTCTTAAAAAATTTTTTTTCCTTAAGAGTGATTTTAGGAAGGTTTTGGGATAACATTTATAGCAGCAGAGCCAGGGAGGGGGAAGCATGGCCACGGCATTACTTTGTAAGTGCGAATCTGCAGAGCTTGTGTTCTGAAGCTCCTGGACTCCCCTAGGGGCCGCACCTCTGATCCTGACCCCAGAATCAGACCTGATTTAGGGCATTGCCCACCCAGGCCTATAGGGCTTCCCAGGTGGTTCAGTGGTAAAGAATCCACCTGCCAATCCAGGAGATGCAGGAAACATGGGTTTGATCCTTGGGTCAGAAAGGATCCCTGGAGGAGGAAATGGTAAAACCCAGTCAAGTATTCTTGCCTGGAGAATCTCATGGACAGAGGAGCCTGGTAGGCTACAGTTCATGGGGTAGCAAAGAGTTGGACATGAGTGAGTGACTGAGCACACACCACCCAGGCCTGCCTCAGGAGTAGATACTAGATTCCCAGATTAGCACAGTTCTCCACTCAATCAGGTCTTATTAAGAAAAGAAAGGATTAAAACGTTACAACTCAGTTCTAATTAGTCTAGCATTTAAAAGGATGTCCCGTATTTGGGGAACTTTCATCAAATGCTGGTTATGTTTAGGCTTGGGCATAATTCTGACCCCTGCTGGGACTGAACTCTTCTGAGTGGTTTGCAGCCCTGGGATGGATGGGACTTTCCCTGACATCTTGCTTCCCTGGAGGCCAGAGCATCCTGGGGAGGTGCTGAGCCCGGGATGCCTGCCAAGTGCCCCGAACTCTGGGGTTTCTCTTCTTCCAAATTCAGAAGGAGGAAACACATGGCAGCTTGATAGTTTTGATGAAGAGGAGGAGAGAGTAATGATATCTGCGGGCGATTACTGTGTGGAAGGTCTGTGCCACATACTTTTTGTCCTTACGAACATAATTGTGGTAGCTACAGTTGTTATAAAAATAAAGTGCAGAGAGAGTCACACAGCCAGCAACAGTCTCAACTTCCCTTTGTCTCCTCTGTTCTCTGTCAATCTGGCTGGGTGGGAAAACCTCCCAAACCTCACACAGCTGGTCCCTGCGCCTCTGGAAATAGAGTTGAAATCCCGAGAGCACTGGGTGTGGCCTGGATTATCAGGGTCGACAGACACCTGCACCTGCCCTTGCAGCTCCTTGCCCCAAGGTCTTCAGAGGGCCAGGGGCCCCGGTTCTGATCTGAACCTCAGAGCAGAGATGCTCACGATGCTCAAGGGGCCTTCTCTGTGGTTTCCACACTGAAGAGTCTCACAGGCTCCCTACCTACTTACAAACAAACTTATTTCTTATTTTCCATATTTCTTTCTTTTTTGTGTGTGTGTGTGGCCTCTCCACAGAGCATGTGGGATCTTGGTTCCCTGACCGGGAATTGAACCTGGGTCCCCTACAGTAGAGGCGAAGAGTCCTAACCACTGGACCCCCTGGGGAATTCCCTATTTCTTGTTTTCTTTCAAGGAGTCTCATTGCCCGAGTCCTCCCAGAATCTAAAAGACAGGAGATGGACGACCTCAGGGGCCAGCAGTCAGGTTCCCCAGTGTCTGCAGGGGGCCCCCAACTTTGGAGCAAGCCTGCTCTGTGTTCTTTCCTACAAGGGTTAGGGACCTTTGTCTCGCCTTCCGCTGTTAAGGGCCCAACTCTGGGAGCACCTCCCCTCTTTACTGGGCCCACCGCTTGCTGTGGGACTGCTTCTCCTCCCCGTCTCCCAGGTCTCTGGCCCCCTCTTTGGGGGTCTGTGACTTGGAGCTGTGTGACTCCCCACACCCCAGTCAGAGAGACCCAAGCCTGAGGCAGAGTCCTGGAGTTTTGTGGGGTTTGTGTGTGTATGTGGTAAAATAGATATAACATGAGACTGACAATCTTCGTCATATTTCAGCGGACAGCTCTGTGACATTAAGTACATTCATACTGTTCACAGAATCACTACCACTATCTTCAGAACATTTTCATTTCTTCCAGCTGAAGCCCTGTTACAACAACTCCTGTTCCCCATTCCTAGCTCTTGGTAACCCCCATTCTCCTTTCTGTACTCTGGCTACCGCATATGAGCGCAATCATACAATATTGTCTCTTGGTGACTGGCTTATTTCACTTGCCACAGTGGTTCAGCTGTGTTATAACATGCGTCAGAATTCCCTTCCTTTCTAACACCCAGTAATCTTCTGTGTGCATCTACCCGCATTCTGCTGAGCCATGCATCCAGCATGGACATTGGCATTGTTTCCACCTTCTGGCCCTTGTGACTATTGCTGCCGTGAATGTGGGTCTACAGATATCTGCTCCAGTCCATGCTCTCCCTCGCTTTGTCGTGGAGTTCTTGCCTGCCTCTTTTTCTTGTTAGCTTGGAGCTGGAAGGCTCCTGAGCTGTGTGGTGTCAGCCCCTTTACTTTACATCCAGGAGAAGTACGGCGCAGACGGAGAAGTGACTTGCCAAGGTCAGACCTCGCTGGAGGCAGAGCCAGGCCCAGGGCCTCCTCCCTCTGCCCAGCACGTCCCATCCTGTCAGCCTGCCTCCTCCTCTGGCCCAGGCCTCAGGCCTGCAGGGGAGGATGTTGACCAAATCCTCTGCCCACTCACAGTCTTCGCTTTGCCACCCACAGGGCCGCCAGCCCCGCCCTTGGCCCCACCAGTCTCTGGAAGCTGGAATCTGTCTCCCCTCAACAGAGGACAGTGGTCTCCGGACTCCCCTTCCCACCTGGGGGCTCTTGGGCCCCCTGCTTTGCAGTCACTCTATCCTCAACAAGGGCTCAGTCTCTGCCAAGAGCGAAAGCGTCGGCTCCCCTCCTGCACCCTCAGAAGCTGGGACGTTTCCACCCTGGCTTCTGCCCAAACCACAGACACAAGTGCTGTTGTCTTCACGGACGGGCCTGGATCTGGCCTTTCCCCGAACACTCGAATCCACATTCTTTCTGGGGAGGTCGGGGAGGAGGGCGTGGGTAGGGCAGCGAGAGGACAAGAACACTTACTGAGAGTTTATTCTGAGCCGGGGGCTTTGCATGGTGGGCTCTATGCTCAGCAGTCCTTAGGCCAACTGCAGAGCAGGCCCTTCTCCGTGGCCCCCACTAAGAGGGGGTTCAGGCAAAGCTGTCTGTCCTTCCTCCACTCCCGCCCTGTCCCCCCCTTTCCCTGTGGGCAGTGATGGGGGAGGAATTCCCCTCTTTCTTCTCCTTTCTGAGGGAGTAAGGCCACAGCCCTGAGATTATGCAATTCAGCCCTGCTGACCTCTGCCTGACCCTTTATCTTGCCTCCATCAGCTATCACTGCTTGAATGCTCCCAGTAACATGGAGCTCACTGATCTCCAAGCTGCTGGGGGCAGTGCCTGCTGGTAGAAAGTCCTTCCTTCCACTGAGGCCAGGTCACTGTCACTCCTTCTGCCCTCAGCACTGTTAGCAGCTACTGCTGGGCAGATAGGAGGGCAGGAAGTCGGGGTTCCCAAGGGGAGGGCTCTTGGGAACACAGGGTGGCAACCGGGGTGGCAGTTTTCCAATGGCACTAAAGTATTGGGTTGGCCAAAAAGTTTGTTTGGGTTTTTCCTTAACATCGTATGGAAAAACCCGAGTGAATTTTTGGCCAACCCCACATTTCACCATTTTCCCCACAGGTGGAGTAGCACTGGCGCTTCCTAGCCAGACCCTGTGCTGAGCGCTTCACGGGGATTGCTTTGTTTCATACTTGTGATGATTGAGATTAGTGTCTCCACTTTACCAGTGAGCACAAAAGCTCTTTAGCCAGTATGCACCAGTACTACTGGTACCAGTGGGTAGGGTGGTAAAATCCTTCAGTACCACTGGATAACTGCTGCTGCCGCCGCCTGCACTCCAAGAGCACTCCTCCTGGGAACTCAGGCCTCCTGCTCCCACACCTGTCCAGCAGCCCTCTGGTCAGGCCTCAGCAGGGGCGGGAACTAAGACTCAGAGAAGTGAAAGAATAAGTCCCAAATCACACAGCTAATCAGTGCCCCATTCCCTCTGACCCCAAAGCCGACTAGATCTTGCTCTGTGCTCACCTTAGCCCTACTGGCCAGCCTGGGAGCTGCGGGACTGGCCATTGGCCAGTGACCTAGAGTCTGCTTGGCAGGGCTGAGTGATGAAGGTCTGAGTGCAGTGTGGGGTCAGTCCCTGCTTGTCAGCAACCCAAACCCCAGGGGAGTGGTTTCCTTTTACTCACAGTCAGGCCCTAGTCTCCTGCAGTTAATTCTGGCTTTTGCCCTGATTTCAGAACTTTTTGTTGATCACTGTTAGAAGTCACGTGACTAGTTCTGGGTTGCACGCTCCAGTCCACTTTGAGATTTCTCCTGTTGCCCTTGGGTTGGGTGATGCTCCTGGCTCCGGGCCCCCGTGCAGCCACTGTCAGCCTGTTATCACCAGGGCCCAGTTCCAGTGACTGGGGGCTCCTCTTTCCCTTGGGCACAAACACCCTGTGGACCAAGACCACATGCCCTTGTTGGTGGAGTCTCTGTCTGAGCTATAGAGCCTCATAGTTGTTGCCAAGAGTAGGTGAAACGTTACAGACTGTAACTCCTGGAGGAAAGAGGCTTTGCCCACCACTGTGTGTCTGCTGCCAGCAGCACCTTTTGTGCTTAATCACCCAGTCCTGTCCGACTCTTTGTGATCCTATGGACAGACTGTAGCCCGCCAAGCTCCTCTATCCATATGATTCTCCAGGCAAGAATATTGGAGTGGGTTGCCATGCCCTCCTCCAGGGGATCTTCCCAACCCAGGGATCGAATGCAGGTCTTCACCACTTCAGGTGGAATTTTTATCATCTGAGCCACTGGCGAAGCCCAAGAATACTAGAGTGGGTAGCCTGTCCCTTCTCCAGGTGAACTTCCCGAGCTGGGAATTGAACCGGAGTCTGTTACATTGAAGGCAGATTCTTCACCAGCTGAGTTACCAGGGAAGCCCAGCAGCGCCTATCAGGTGCTTCATTATTGTTTGTTGAGTGAGTGAGGGAATGTGACATCTTGTGAAGCACAGCACAGAGTAAGCCTCGAGATGCTTTCATTGTTAAAATTGTTCTAATGTGACATTTGAAGAGGGTGGCCTGATGTTTTCAAGAATAGGTCCTGTTGGGGAAGAGGAGGGTGGGACAGAGAGAGTAGCATTGACACCTGTATACCCTGGGAAAAAAGAAATGTGAAAGTGTTAATTACTCAGCTGTGTCCGACTCTTTGCGACCACATGGACTGTAGCTCACCAGGCTCCTCTGCCCATGGCTATTCTCCAGGCAAGAATACTGGAGTGGGTTGCCATTCCTTTCTCCAGGGGATCTTCCCAATTTAGGGATCGAACTCGAGTCTCCTGCATTGCAGGCAGATTCTTTACTGTCTGAGCCACCAGGGAAGCGTAGGCTCAGCTCTGTGCTCTGTGTTGACCTAGAGGGGTGAAATGGGGGTGGGGTGGGGGGGGAGGATCAAGAGGGAGGGAGGGAAGTGGCTGATATACTTCGCTGTATAGCAGGAACTGACACATTGTAAAGCAATCATACTCCAGTTTAAACAAAAAGAAGCAAGCAATAAAATGCATCATCCAACCAGGTGAAAGAAGGAAAAAGAATAGGTCCCATCACACATGCAGATGAGGGATCGCTGACCTATCTGCCTGCATCTGGGGAGGTCCAGAGTGCGGCTTGTGCCCCTGACTTGGACCCGCCGCCACTCCCCTTCAGTGATGTGTGGATCAGTCCCTGAGATGTATGTAGGTGGGAGTGTTCACTAATTCATTCTATGAACAATTCTGGGTACCTGTTGTGTGCCTGGCTCTCTTTGGGGCTCTTTGGTTGCAACAGTTGGCAAGGTCAAGTCCCTGGTCTCATGAAGTTTCTGGTAGAATGGGGGAAACAGAGTGTAAACAGATATGTAATGTGTCAAATGGTATGAATGCTGTGATGGAGAGTGAGGCAAGGTAGAAGAAATAGACAGAAAGGAAGAAGTTGCTACTTCATCCACACAGAGCAGGGAAGGCCTTCCTGAAGAGGTGATATTGGAACAAAGACCTGAAGGAAAAAGCTGCGGGGAAAAGGATCTTGGATAAAGAATCAGGGGCAAAGGCAGGGATGTGTTTGGGGAATAGCTAGGAGGCCAGGGTGCAGAGGAGGTGAGTGAGAGTCTAAGAGGAGAGATCAGGGAGATAGCTGAGGGCAGTGACTTCCAGAACCTAGAAGGGATATAAACCATGGGAAGTTTTGAGCAGAGGACAGGCACGGTCTGACTGATGTTTAAAAGGTTCACTCTGGCCGTGGGGTGGAGAACAGACCAGAGGGAAACCAGGACCGAACTAGGGAGACCAGTTAAGAAGCTCTTGATGGTAGACTAGGATATTGGTAAAGGAGGTGGTGAGAAGGAGTTAGAGTCTGGATGTATTTTATGGAGGAAATAATAGGACTTGTTGATGGAGTATGTGGGATGGGTTGGGGAGAATGAGAAGAGATTTCAGACTGGACAGTTGGTAGAATAGAGTGATGTTTGTCAAGATTAGGAAGACTGATAAATCAACTATACTTGAATAAAATAAAATTTAAAGGAGATTAGAAAGACTGGGAAAAGTAAGTTTGATGGAAAAATCAAGAGTCTAGTTTTGGGTGTGTTAAATCTGAGATGCCCTTCACACATACAAATAGAAGTCAAGCCAGTGGCAGAGGTCTAAGTTTGGAGTAAGGGGAGGTGCTGGAGATGGAAACTTGGGAACTGCCATGTAAAGCCATGAGACAGGAGACCTCTGAGAAAAAGTGAACATGGCTGGAGACGGGGTCCCAGGACTGAGTGCGGGCACCCACCAATGTTCAGAGAGTGATTAGAATCAGAGAAGAAGCAAGATAGAGTGACTCACCAAGGCCAAGTGCAGAGGCTCTTCAAAAAGGAGGGAACCATCAAGTGTGTCAGATTCTGGAAAGTGACCCAGTGGGATGAAGACCACAAAGTGTCTGCTGGATTTAGTGACCTGGAGATCATGGTGACTTGACAGGATCAGCTTTGATAGAGTGGCCTGATTACAGCGGGTTCAAGAGACAGTGGAGGAGAGGAAGGGCAGGCAGTGAAGACAGACTTGTCAAGGAGTGTGGCTGTAAAAGGACTAGAGAAATGAACGATCATTGGAAGGTATGAGGTCAAGGGGAGGGTTGTTTTTTACTTTTAATTTTTTGGCTTTATTTTTGTTTTATTAAGATAAAAGAAACTATGCAATGTTTACATACTGATGGAAAAGAACCAACAGAGCAATGGATGATGCAGGAGGGGGAGAGGTCAAAATAGTGGCCATGTCCTTGCATAGGGGACAGGAGACAAGATCCAGCATGTAGCTGGAGGGGAGGGGATGGTCTTGGGCAGGAGTGGGCTGAGTCATCCACCGCAGAGAGAGGCAGGTGGAGAAGGCGCTGCAGAGAAGGGAAATGGGTTTTTCCCCTCCGTACAATTTTTTTTAATTGAGATGTAATTCTCATGTGACATCCACCCCACCTCCCCTTTTAAAGTGCACAGTTCAGTGGCTGATAGTATATACACAAAGGTGTGCAGTCAACATTTCTGGTGGATTAAAAAAATCACCCATCACTGGGATCACTATCTCATCCACATTTTCATCACCCTCCAAAAACCTCACCCGCATTAGCCACCCTCCCTACCTCCCAGTTCCCAAACCTCTCGTCTCCGAGACTTTCTGCGTTTATGGACATTTCGCATAAATAGGATCATATAATATGTGACCTTTGTGTCTGGCTTCTGTCCCTTAGCACTTCAAGCATGCTCTGAGAATTTCATTCCTTATTCTGTGTGAATAATATTCTAATATGGTTGGTCCTTGAACAACACAGGGGCTAGGGGTGCCAACCTCTCATGCAGTTGAAAATCTGGGTATGACTTTTGGCTCCCTGAAGACTTAACTACTAAATAGCCTACTGTTGACCAAAGCCTTTCTGGTAACTTAAATAGTCGTTAACATGTATTTTATATGTTATATATATTATAGACTGTATTTTTACAATAAAGTGAACTAAAGAAAATGTTATTAAGCAAATCATAAGGAAGAGAAAATTTTACAGTGCCATACTGTATATATTGATACCGTAAGTTTATGTCATCTGTTTATATCTGTCAGTATCTACATCAATTTTCTCTTACAGGATATAAAACACTGCCAATATTATATGTATTACTAACACTAAACATCAAAAATGAAAGGATGATATGAAAAATACATTGTACAGGTATAATAATTCATGAGGAGCACACAGCAACCCACTTCAGTATTCTTGCCTGGAGAATCCACGGACAGAGGAGCCTGGCAGGCTACAGTCCACAGGGTCGCACAGAATCAGACACGACTGAAGTGACTTAGCACTTACATACATAATGATTCATGCATTGATAACAGAAAAGCAGCGATATAAGTGTTTTTGGTAGCCTGGTGTAACTGATACAATTGTTTCCCAGTAGCCTAGTTTTTACACTAATGAAGGGTTATACAGTTTTTATGACATGTAGTATTATAGTCATATTCATAATACCGTATTGGAAACACTGTTGCATTTTTTTAAAAAAAATCACTAACCTGTGATGATAGACTGATATGCAGTTTAATTATGAAAGAGAGAGACAGAAAAGAGGGGTGGGGGCCAAACATTGTGTGGTACTATAATTCTTTGAAAGCAAAGTTATAAAGTAAGGAAACTAACACATTTTTTAAATTAATTAATTAATTTTAATTAGAGGATAATTACTTTACAGTATTGTGGTGGTTTTTGCCATGCATCAAGATGAATCAGCCATGGGTATACATGTGTCCCCCCATCCTGAAGCCCCCTCCCACCTTCCTCCCCATCCCATCCCTCTGGGTTGCCCAGAGCATCAGCTTTGAGTGCCCTGACTCATGCATCGAACTTGCACTGGTCATCTGTTTTACGTAAGGTAATATACATGTTTCAATACTATTCTCTCAAATCATCCCACCCTCACCTTCTCCCACAGAGTCCAAAGTCTGTTTTTTACATCCATGTCTCTTTTGCTGTCTTGCTTATAGGATCATCGTTACCATCTTTCTAAACTCCATGTATATGCATTAATATACTGTATTGGTATTTCTCTTTCTGACCTACTTCACTCTGTATGATAGGCTCCAGTTTCATCCCCTCATTAGAACTGACTCAAATCCATTCTTTTTTATAGCTGAGTAATATTCCATTGTGTATATTTACCACAACTTCCTTATCCATTCATCTGTCAATGGACATCTAGGTTGCTTCCATGTCCTAGCTATTATAAACAGTGCTGCAATGAACATTGGGGTACACGTGTCTCTTTCAATTCTGGTTTCCTTGGTGTATATGCCCAGCAGTAGGATTGCTGGGTCATATGGCAGTTCTATTTCCAGTTTTTAAAGAATCTCCACAGTGTTCTCTAGTGGGTGTACTAGTTTGCATTCCTACCAACAGTGTAAGTGAAAGTTGCTCAGTCTTGTACAACTCTTTATGATGCCATGGACTGTAGTCCATGGAATTCTCCAGGCTAGAATACTGGAGTGGGTAGCCTTTCCATTCTCCAGGGGATCTTCCCAACACAGGGATCAAACCCAGGTCTCGCGCATTGCAGATGGATTCTTTACCCGCTGAGCCACAAGGGAAGCC
Organism: Cervus canadensis; assembly: GCF_019320065.1. Taxonomy (NCBI): domain Eukaryota; kingdom Metazoa; phylum Chordata; class Mammalia; order Artiodactyla; family Cervidae; genus Cervus; species Cervus canadensis. Next base: position 8,570,464 of record NC_057392.1, on the reverse strand, counting down.
CAAGGATACTGGAGTGGGTAGCCTATCCCTTCTCCAGGGGATCTTCCTGACCCAGGAATCAAACCAGGGTCTTCTGCATTGCAGGCAGATTCTTTACCAACTGAGCTATCAGGGAAGCCCAACAGTGTAAGAGGGTTCCCTTTTCTCCATACCCTCTCCAGCATTTATTGTTTGTAGACTTTTTGATGGCAACCATTCTGACCATCGTGAGATGGTACTTTGTTGTAGTTTTGATTTGCATTTCTCTGGTAATGAGTGATGTTGCGTGTCTTTATTTCTTTTAAGGTTTATTTATTTGGTTTTTTTGACTATAGTGGGTCTTCATTGCTGCATGCAGGCTTTCTCTAGTTGTGGCACACAGGGGCTACTCTTCATGGCGATATGCAAGCTTCTCTTTGCTGTGGCTTCTCTTTGCTGTGGAGCACAGGCTCTATAGCTTTCAGGCTTCAGTAACTGTAGCGTATTGGGCTCGGTAGTTGCGGCTCTTGAGCTCTAGAGCACAGACTCAATAGCATTGTGTGTGTGTGTTCCATGGTATATAGGATCTTCCCAGACCAGGGATCGAACCAGTGTCCCTTGCATTGCAAGGTAGATTCTTAACCACTGAACCACCAGGGAAGCCCAACACATTGATGATTTTAAATCTCTCTCAACTTATGCCTAGTGTAAGGATAGGATATCCACTTCAATCCAGTCTTTCACACAATGTTCTATGCATATATTTTTGTATATTTATTGGGAAAAAATCTCCATATAAATGGACCTGCCCAGTTCACACCTGTGCTGTTCAAGGCCCAGCTGTATATGGAGGAATGACGTTTTGTTTATCCGTCATCAGTCGATGGACACTTGGCTTGTTTCCACTTTGGGGCTGTGATGGAGAATACTTCTGTGGACAGTCATGTGCAAGTTTTTGTGTGGACCCGTGATTTCAGTTCTCCTGGATGCACCTGTAGGAGTGGAATTGCTGGGTCGAGTGGTAACTCTGTGTTTAACGGTGTGCTGTTGTTGTTCAGCTGCTCAGTCGTGTCTTACTCCTTGCAGCCCCATGGACTGCAGCAGGCCAGACTTCCCTGTCCTTCATCATCTCCCAGAGCTTGCTTAAACTCAGGTCCATTGGGTCAGTGATGCCATCCAACCATCTCGTCCTCTGCCGTACCCTTCTCCTCCTGCCGTCAACCTTGCCCAACATCAAGATCTTTTCTAATGAGTGGGCTCTTTGTATCAGGTGGCCAAAGTACTGGACCTTCAGCTTCAGCATTAGTCTTTCCAATGAATATTCAGGGTTGATTTCCTTTAGGATTGACTGGTTTGATCTCCTTGCTGTCCAAGGGACTCTCAAGAGTCTTCTCCAACACCACAGTTCAAAAGCATCAATTCTTTGGCACTCAGCCTTCTTTGTGGTCCAACTTTCACATCTGTACATGACTACTGGAAAAACCATAGCTTTGATTATACAGACCTTTGTCAGCAAAGTAATGTCTCTGCTTGTTAATATGCTGTCTAGGTTGGTCATAGCTTTCTTTCCAATGAGTAAGTGTCTTTTAATTTAATGGCTGCAGTCACTGTACAAAGTGATTTTGGAGCCCAAGAAAATAAAGTCTCTCACTGTTTCCCCAACTATTCGCCATGAAGTGATGGGACTGGATCCCATGATCTTTGTTTTTTGAATGTTGAGTTTTCAGCCAACATTTTCACTCTCCTTTTTCACTTTCATCAAGAGGCTCTTTACTTCCTCTTCACTTTCTGCCATAAGGATAGTGTCATCTGAATATCTGAGGGCATTGATATTTCTCCCCGGAATCTTGATTTCAGCTTGTGCTTCATCCAGCCCAGCATTTCACATGATGCACTCTGCATATAACATTGTGAGAAGCTGCCAAAATGTTTTCTGAAGTGGCTGCACTGCTTTACCTTCCTCACCCACAGTAGGTGAGTCTTGTGCTGTCCCTGAGGAGGGTTGGTTTGGAAGCTTGTGGAGTTTAGTACCTGCTGATCTGTTCTAGACCTTCAGCTGCAGTGGAAGCTTGAGGAGTGAGGACTTGATGGGAAACAGTGGCTGGAGAATGGATGGACTGGTAGGGCTGTGTTTAGATTTATTGGGTGCTCTAAGGATGCCCTGGGAACTGCTGTGAGGGAACCAGGCCAGTGTACCCGAGCTCTCTCCTCCTGGCTCAGCGGGACTGCCCAGGGGCAGGTGTGGAACAGGTAGAGGGTTTGGGGTAACCAGGTGGGGGTAGGGGAGGAGGCATAGCCCTCAGGCCTTTGTCTTCCATCCCCTCAAACCTCAGGTGTTCTGTCCTCACCCCTCCTTTTGGGCCTGCCCCTCTTCACAGGCCATGGAGACAGATAGAGCCAGGAGCAGAGCCAGGCCAGGCCCAGACACACTTGTGTGCAGATCTTGCCTCTGCTGCTCATTACAGCAGGAACCTGGGCAAGTCCCAACCCTGCCCTGCTTCAGTTTCTTCCCCTGTAAACCCCCCCACATCCCTGTGGTTGTAAGATGGAAATGGGGTCCCAGGACAGTGCTTCGCCTCCCTGTTTCCCTCCCTTCCTGGGCCCCATCTGTTTCTGGGATGCTCCTGGGTCCCTGGTTACACTGGTGAATCCCCTGCTGCTCTCTGCCCTCTCTTCTCTTCCCTGCCTGAGAGTGACATTGAGGAGGGACTGGGGGGAGGTCCAGGCTCCTCTCAGAATCCCACAAAGTCATGGACCCCTCACATGTAACATGCCCACCAAGTCAGGGGTCTCATGGGCCTCATGAAAACGTCTCCCAAGACCTCCCCCCATTCCCCCACTCCTCCAACCGCAGTAGTGTGGTCATGAGGACAACTGTTCCCTGGGGCCGGTGGCCAGCACGTCTCCCCTGACGTCAGCCAGTCAAGGCTGGGGCCACTGCCAGAGGGACTCTTCCCCCATTGCCAAAGAGCCAGCCGGCGCCTGCCACAGGATTTTAGCTCCCTCCCGCTTAGAGCTGCCTGGCTCAACATGCTGGGCCAGTGCTTCGGAGAAGGAAAGAGCAGCCCCTTTCCTGGGCATGGTGGCTGGTTGATGCATCAAGCCCTCTGCCAGGCACCTAGCCTACCCCATAGGGGAACCCTCATCACTATTGATCCTCAGTGAACTGGCATTTTTTAATGGGAGTCTTTTCCTAGGCAGAGCCCAGGCTTCCCTGTCTGACTGCCCTGTGAAATTGGACACAGTCCCTTCTGCCTCCCAAGGTGAACCTTTGGATGAGAGACGTCGGTCCTTGGAGGCATGGTATCTCTAGAAATTATCATCTGTGTTGTTTCATATTCCAGAACACTTACTTCACTCTGAAGGGTGAGTTATAGGGCTTTAAAAGTCCGTTTTTAGTGGTTACCCTTGCAGCTGGCGTGGGCTGTTTGAACACAATAACTGCATTTCCTGTAGCGTGCGTGTGATTTGTCCAGTCATTCTGCAAATATTTTTTGAGACTTCATTGGGTGCCGAAGCTTTTGGGGGACCCAGGGAAATGAAAGCTAGACTCCCACCCTCTGGGACTGCACCCTAGTGTGGAACTGAGCATAGGCTTGGAGGAACCAGAGCCACGTGCAACAGGAAGGGTTCAGAGATGGAGATCAGAGGCCAGGGCCCTCAGGAAGGAGAGGGGCTGCAGCCCAGCTGGGGGCAGCTGGGGGAGCCCTGTGTAGGCGTTCTGGTAGAGGTCACCCGGATCTGAGGCACAGCTGGTCGGATCCACACCCTCTGGTTGAAGCAGACAGCTTGGACGAGCTGAGGCAGTTGGGTCTTGGGGAGTCAGGGTGACCTTCTCCCTAGCATGTGGCCTTGAGCAGATCCTTTAACTTCCTGGGCCTCAAATTTCTCACCTGTACTAGGGGGACAGTAATACCTCCTTCCAGGGCCATGAAGAGGCCTGCAAGGACAGATGTGTGTATAAAGTCTCAGCGCAGTGCTTGACATCAGTCGGAACACACTGGGCAGGACTACTTCTAGCCAAAGAGCTTGGACTGTACCCTGGCTGTGGGCCAATGTCAGAGCCCCCAGACCCCTCTCCAAGGGTTTGTCTCCCTCTAGGGGCCCTGGAGGAGAAGGGGGAGACCGAGGAGGGGTTAGGAGGGGAGGGCTTAGCAGGGACCCAGGCTGGTGCTGCCTGCACGCTGGCTGCCCGCCTGCCTGGGGCCCCATCCCTGCCAGCACATGGGCTTGGCTTCTAGAATCCACCAGATCCAAGAACAGCTCCAGGGTGTCCACTCAAATCTTCCTCAGCAACACTGCAGGGTCATCCACCCCTGGGTGGGAAGCCTGGAGCAGGGCAGATGGAGTGCACAGCCCTGACCCGCTCTGATGCCAGAATCTCTCTTTCTCTCTTCCCTCCTCCAGGCTGGCTGCCTCTGTCTGTCTCTGCCTCTGTCTGTCTCTGCCTTTGTCTGTCTCTCACACGCACACATTGGCAGGACCCCTCTCACAGTGACTAATACTTTCTGTCTCAGGAGTCCTCCCACCTTCATGACATCAGGCATGAGGGATACAGGCAAAATCATAATTTTTTTTTGAAGCACAGCTGCCCATTTTCTTCTTGGAGGCAGGGCCGCTGACAAGGGGCCTGTGACCGGGCATTTGCAGGATGTGTGGAGGGGAGAGGTGGGCGAGGGGTGGACCCCAAACCAGACAAGGCTCAGCTCAGCCCCCATGTCCTCCCTGGTTGTACCTGCCCTCCCCTCCTAGGGCTCAAGGTTAGTCTTCCGTCTCCCATTGGCTCCCATCCCTGTGTTCCATGTCCTTGGGGCGCCCCACTTGTTCCTTTTCCTCTATTTGAAGCACACACCCTCTCTCTCTTCCATGCTCATTGCCTCTGCCCAGGCCCCTCCTCCTCCTCTTCACCAGTGCTTCCTTCACTCACTCTCCTCTGACTGCATCTCTTCCCTCTCAGAACCTTCAGTAGCTCCCCAGTACAACCAAGTTCTGCCATCTTAGTTTAGAATCCGAGGTCCCAGCCTCTGACCTCCCCATCTCGTCTTTCTCCCACCTCTTCCAGCACAAGCCTTTTCCGCGATGTGCCAGCCTCATTACTGCTCTCTCCTTTCCAGCCCCTGGGCCCTTGCTTCTGCTATTCCCCTGCCTAGAAGGGCTTTCTGTCTTTTTATATCAGTTTCTCTTCTTCCAATAAATGTCCTCTCTTCACTAAAACCTTCCATTATCCCTCTTAAGTTGAAGCGACCCACCCCGCCTCTAGGTCTCCAATAACATGTATCATTTTCTGTCCTGTTCAGTTCAGTTCAGTCATGTCTGGCTCTTTGTGACTCCATGGACAGCAGCACGCCAGGCTTCCCTGTCCATCACCAACTCTGGGAGCTTGCTCAAACTCATGTCCATCCAGTCGGTGATGTCATCCAACCATCTCATCTTTTGTTGTCCTTTTCTCCTCCCGCCTTCAATCTTTCCCAGCATCAGGGTGTTTTCCAAACACTCAGTTCTTCACATCAGGTGGCCAAAGTATTGGAGCTTCAGCTTCAGCATCAGTCTTTCCAATGAATATTCAGGACTGATTTCCTTTAGGATGGACTGCTTGGATCTCCTTGCACTCCAAGTTATTCTCAAGAGTCTTCTCCAACACCGCAGTTCAAAAGCATCAAGTTTTCAGTGCTCAGCTTTCTTTTTTTTGCATTTTTATTTATTTTTTAATTAATTTATTTTAATTGTAGGCTAATTACTTTACAGTATTATAGTGGTTTTGCCATACAGCTTTCTTTATGATCCAACTCTACATCTGTACATGACTACTGGAAAAACCATAGCTTTAACTTGACAGACCTTTGTCAGCAAAGTAATGTCTCTGCTTTTTAATATGCTGTCTAGGCTGGTCATAGCTTTTCTCCCAAGGAGCAAGTGTCTTTAATTTCATGGCTGCAGTCACCATCTGCAGTGATTTTGGAGCCCAAGAAAATAAAGTCTCTCACTGTTTCCATTGTTTCCCCATCAATTTGCCATGAAGTGATGGAACTGGATGCCATGATCTTAGTTTTTTGAATGTTGAGTTTTAAGCCAGTTTTTTCACTCTCCTCTTTCACTTTTATCAAGAGGTTCTTTAGTTCCTCTTCACTTTCTGCCATAAGGGTGGTGTCATCTACGTATCTGAGATTATTGATATTTCTCCCGGCAATCTTGATTCTAGCTTGTGCTTCATCCAGTCTGGCATTTCCCATGATGTACTCTGTATATTAGTTAAATAAGCAGGGTGACAATATGCAGCCTTGACGTACTCCTTTCCCAATTTGGAGCCAGTCCGTTGTTCTGTCCTGTATTCTTATTTAAGTATCAGCCCAACTGGCCTCTTAAGTACCCTGAGAAGGAGATGCATCTTATTCTTTAACCACCCAAAGTACCAAGCAGCACAGTGGCTTAGCACCAAATAAGTGCTGAGAAAGTAATTGGCAAATGGATGGGTGTACCTCATAGGGTCACAATGCAGCCTACTTCTGTCCCCCAAAGGTGGTCCAGGCCTGGCAGTCACTACATGCCCACGTGCTATTTCTGTCCAGGTTGTTATTAGGATTATGCTAGGTTGTTACAATGAGCTAGAAAGTTCTGTATTGTTCTTGTTGTTGTTTAGTTGGTGTGACTTTAGTTGTTAGTCTTTGTGACTACATGGCCTGTTGCCAGTCAGACTCATCTGTCTGTGGGATTTTCCAGGCAAGAATACTGGAGTGGGTTGCCATTTCCTTCTCCAAGGGATGTTCCTGAACCAGGAACCAAACCCACATCTCTTGCATTGGCAGACAGCTTCTTTACCACTGAGCCACGTTGATTATAAAACTAGTTTTGTGCTCCTCACAGAATAGTTTTGTCTCTTCAATTTCACTGATAAGTATTGACCTATTTGGGTTTTACATATTTTCTTGAGCCAGTTTTGTTCATTCATATTTTCTTAAGTTAAATAAAGAGTTGAAAATGTATTGCTATAAAACTGTAGATAATTTTCTCGTGTAATTAAATATTTATCTATATCCATAGACAGGGCCCTTTTCTCATTCCAAATATCTTATTTTTCCTCTGATAAGAATTCCTAAAGGGTTCTTTTTAAATTAGTTTTCAAAGAATCAGCTTTTGATTTTTAGATATCAGCTACTTTTCCCTTCTTCCCATTTTCTTAATTTCTACTTTTATTGACAATTTATTCTTTCTTTGGTTTTATTTTTTCTTTTTAGCCTTTTGGTTTAAATGCTTAGTTACTTTTCAGTCTTTCTTGTTTTTTAAAGTACATTTAAAGCCGTAATTTTCCTTTGAGTACCACTTTGGTCTCAAAGCAGAGGGGTTTATTATTGTTTATTATCATACAATTCTAAATTGTCTGTAATCTCTGCTTCACTTTTCTCTTTTACTGGAGAGTTACAGAGCACTATGGGCTTCCTTGGTGGCTTAGTTGGTAAAGAATCTGCCTGCAATGGAGGAGACTCAGTTTCCATCCTTGGGTTGTGAAGATCCCTTGGAGAAGGAAATGGTAACCCACTGCAGTATTCTTGCCTGGAAAATCCCATGGACAGGGGAGTCTGGAGGGCTACAGTCCATGGGGTTGCAAGAGTCGAACACCACTGAGTGACTAAACCACCACCACACCATAGAGCACTATAGCTTTTTAGATTTTTCAAGTGGATAGTTTCTTTTAGAATCATGTTACTGTTCAGTTCTGATCTTATAGTGCAAAAGATGTTCCATATGACTTCTGCTTTCTGGAATTTGTTGACATTTTAATTTATGACCTAATATATAGCCAATTTTTATGACTGTTTCACATGTGTTTGAAAATATTTATTTATGGTTTGGATGTAAAGTTTGTTCTTTCAGTCTCTCAGTTTACATTTTTGAATTGTGTTATTTAATGATAAATCATTATTTTGGGAGTAACTTGTTCTATCTCTAAGGAAAGGCTGTTCAATTCTCCCACAATGATTGTGGGATCTATCAGTTCCTACCATTTTAAAAAATCAGTTTTTTATACATATACATATAATTTAGGCAATATTCTTATATATTTATGACTCATGACTTTGATACTTTTTGATGCTGTACTTTTCCCCTAAATACTCTGGTTTGTTCTATTTAATGCCTTAGTCTTGAATTCTGTTTTGTGGGTGCATATTACAGGCATATCCTTTTTTTCTTTCATTGTTTATTTCTTCTGTGTCATTTTGTTTTATACATATTTTTTATAGTAGCAGACAAGTGGGTTTTGTACTGAGTATCTGCTTTTAATAAGTGGATTTAACCCATTTGCTATCGTTAATCATAGATTTATTTCTGCCATCTTATTTCACGTCTATGTTTTAAACTTTCTTATTTGTGTACAGTTTTTTTGTTTGTTTGTTTGTTTACCATACTGTGTGGCTTACAGGCTCTCAGTTCCCCAATGAGGGATTGAACCCATGGCAGTGAAAACCCAGAATTCTAACTACTAAGCCACCAGGGAACTCCGTGTATAGTTTATTTTTGCCTTTCATTGAACTGGTCCCATTTACTTTGTCCTGTTTTCTTTCCTCTAATGATTAGGAAGTTTTGAGTTTTATCTCGGGTGATTATTCTATATATTGTACATATATGTGTATATACTTACATTTTTATATCAACATCTGGATGTAATCAGTATGTTTAGACTCTTCCCAAATGAGGCAAGAACTTTAGTATTTATTAATGATAACATTTTTCCCAGCCCCTACATTCACATATGGATCATCATAGATTTTAGTTCTAGATTGTCTTTCATTGTTGTCAAATTGTTTTATAATATTTATTATAATATGTGTTGAAACTTAACTCAGGTTTTGCTGTTTCCTTTGCATACCACTGTTGGCATCTTTCTTTTTCATGGATCTATTTTTCACTTTGCTGGAGTATGTCCTCCAGGAATTCTTTTAGAAAGCATGGATAATGTAATTTATAAGGCAGTTGATGTCTGGAATGACTATTTTTCCTTTCTAAAGGGGTCCATTTTGATTTTCAACTCCCTGTTGAATTTTTTGTTTTAATTCCGAATGATGGTATTTATAGATATCTTAGATCTCTATTTTTGTTTCAGGTAATATATACCCTCAAAATCTGTGCATACATGAATTACAATATTACCTGAATGTCTTGTGCTGTTCAGTTCAGGCCTTGCCATCCCCACTTTAGTCAAGTCCTTGCCATTTGCATCTGTTTTGTTGACTACAGTTCTGAGTGGGATTCACTCTCTCTGGGTGAAGGTCAGTCTTCATCCCTCTTCCCAAGGAAATTGGGGAAACTTCCTCAGTCTCCCCACTGGTCCTCAGCTGTAAATCTTATTTTCTTAACCCCTTCATTTATTATTAATATTCAAACCAAAGAATTCTAGGATGTCAGAACTTAAAGGACTTGAAGACCCAGGAGCCCTGCCCTGCTTTCATACATGAGGAGACCCGGACTGTTATGTGTAGGGTACAGCTTGTGTCCGTGTGACCACCAAGCCTTGGCCCTCTGCCTTGCTGAGTGACTCAGGGGGGTGTGCAGGGTGACAGGCTGTGGGGACAAGATCACTTTCTCAGGCATGATCTCACAGTGTCTGCCTGAGATGTGGATTCCGGGGGGTCCTGACTAGCTTGTGCTATGACTTTCCTGGCCATCCACATACTGGCAACTCCTATGTCTGTATCTCTTGCCGCTCTTCTACTTTTCTGACTTAAGTCTCCAAATGCCTGTTTGAAGTCCCACATACATGTCTGAGAGGTTCTGAAGTGTGTCAGAAACTGAGCTCCCCCCCCCCAACCCTGTTATTCACCATCTTCCCCCATTTAGGATATGATACCACCATTCATTTGGCTCAGGCCCCAAACAGCCACCGTCCTCAATGCTCTTCTCTCTCACCCCCACGTCCCCATGTTTCCCTCCAGAACACCCTGCTCCTGTTGGCTCTGTCTTAGATAGTGGCCTGAATCAGGCCACTCAAACATCCACCTCACCCCACCTTCAGTCCAGCTCTCCATCTTGTCTTGCTGGATTATTACATAGCTTCCTACCTAGTGCCCCTGCTTCTACTCTTGGTCTGGATTTCCCCAACAACCAGGGTAAACTTTTCAGATGTCCTGTAGATCATCTCTCTCTTTTGCCCAGTCTCTGCCGTGAATGAAGTCAGCCTTATCTGGCTGCAGCAGTCCCACCCACCCTTGACCTGCCCCACCTCTCCCCATCTTCCACTCACCAGTCCCTCCACTTCCCCAGTTCAGCCGGCCTGCCTTTGCACACCTCCACCCACCATGTTCCCTCAGCCCGGAATGCTCTTGCCATTGGTCACATGGCTCCCCCACCCTCATCATTTAGTCACTGCTCAAAAGCTTCTCCCAAAGGAGAAGGAGAGATGCCATCTTTCCCTACCCAAAGTGACACCAGCTTCCACCAGTTACCTCCAACTGGTGCTACTGTTCCTAGTATGTACCCATCTTTACTAGAAATTACAGTATCCGTTCATTTATTTATCTGTCTTCCTGTTAGATTGTAAGTCACATGAGAGCAAGGATTTTGCCCCATTCCCCTGTATGCACAGTGCCTAGAACACTGCCTGACACACAGTAGATGCTCAAATATTTCTTGAATAAATGAACAAATGAAAGTGTATAGACTATGAACGAATGAAAGTGTATAGACTTCACATTCATTTATTCACTCAGCTGCTGTTGAGTACTGTTTATGCCAGACTCCGAGTAGACGGGTGATGCGCAAACCAGGTCCCTGCCTCTGGGAACTGACAATCCAGCTAGGGGCCTTTTAAGTGGGCCTTTATGGGGGTGGAGAGTCGGGGCTGAGGCAGCAATATTCTGTGAATCAGTATCAGCTCACCAAAGCAAGTGGAGCAGGGAGGAGGAATGGCTGGGGAAAGGAGCCCCAGGAGAGGATAGATACTCATAGCAGATGCTCCTAAGGGACTTCTTTGTGTCGGCACTGCTCTCATGGCCTTAGTATATTAACTCAGGACAACCCTGACGAGCCCCATTTTAGGAATAGGAGGCACAGAGAAGTGAATTTGCACAGGGTCACACTCTGGGAATGAGGAGCCAGACTCAGCCCAGAATCGGGCTTCAGAATCTGTAACCACCTGCTCCACGGCCTCCAGGAGAGGGGAGGTGTGTGGTCAGAGGTAGAGAGCTGGGGGAATGGGGAGGGGTGGCAGACAGCAGAAGCTTGCAAGCTGCTGAAGGGTTTAAATTTCACAACCCCCATGGGCCCGAAGCCTGTCGTGCTCGCAGATCTAAAGAGAGACTCCCCCCAGCTGTGGCTGTGACCTCTGAAACAATCAGGGAGAACCTTTATCTCTGGAGAATAGGCTTATGGGGTGGCAGATGGGGAAGGTGAGGGGAAGAGCCTCAGTTCCCAGATCCCAGGAGGCCTGCAGCAGCCTCATCCTTGGTGGCAAAGGCCCTGGCTCTAAGGGGGCTGCCCCATCCCCTGGTCCTGCCTGGCGTCTGTGCACACAGGGCCGGGGACCCTTCCTGACCTGGGAAGGCCTCTTCGGGCTTCCCACAGGCTTGTCCAGGGCCTCTCGTTCCAAGGGGCTGCCAAGTAGAGGCACTGTGTCCATTTTACAAATGAAGAAACAAGGACTCAGAGAGTCAGGTGATCTCCCCAAGACTCAGCTTGTAAGGGCTGCTGAGGGCTCCAGGCCCGGGTCTGGGGACTCCGGAGGAATTCTGCCACAGAGGTGATCAGTGACTTCATGAGGCTTTTTCTTCAGACAAAGAATTAAGGCCCGGGGAGCACCATGGGGTAGAATCGGTGGGTCCACAAGTGAGTCAGTCAGAGCCTCACATTGAAGTGCCTGAGGCCCCGCTGGATCCTAATAGCACAGCCCGGGGCCTCGTGGAGACAGCTCCATGAAGCCACCCTGGGCGGGGCACAGCTGTAGCCTGGGGGTCTGCAGGCCCCAGGGGCTCCCAGATGGATGATGCCAGCCCCTGAGTGGCCTCCTCCTACTGCAGTTCTGGACACGGCCGGGCAGGAGGAGTTCAGCGCCATGCGGGAGCAGTACATGCGCACAGGGGATGGCTTCCTCATCGTCTTCTCGGTCACGGACAAGGCCAGCTTCGAGCACGTGGACCGCTTCCACCAGCTCATCCTTCGCGTCAAGGACAGGTGAGGGTCGGGACACCCCAGGCCTGGCTCAGGGTGGGCTCTGTCTGTCTATCTCAGATCTTTAGGTGAAAGCCGAGATTCAAGGAGCAGAACTGAATTCAGCCCTTGGTTCCTCCAACTCCCACCAGCTCCCACCCTAGTCCTTTCCACATGGCAGAGGGATCGACATGCATCCACAGCCTCAAGGGGTTGGCTCCCTCCCATCCTGCCTAAACTGTCGCCACTCATGACTCAAGGAATCATAAGTAACATCTGTTTTTCAGCTCAAATTTAACCAAATTTTATTACAGCTAAAGAAAAGGTGAATTTTCTCTCCAGTGTACATTGTAATTGGTTAAATCACATTTGACTGTGAGATTTATAAGGCTCTAATTAAAGGCTTGGGCTTAACAGGTGGATCAATGGTAAAGAATCCACCTGCCAATGCAGGAGATACAGGTTCAATCCCTGGATCAGGAAGATCCCCTGGAGGAGGAAGTGGCAACCCACTCCAGTAGTCTTGCCTGGGAAATCTCATGGACAGGGGAGCCTAGCAGGCTACAGTCCATGGGGTTGCAAAAGAGTCAGACAGGACTTAGCAACTAAATAGTAGCAACAGTTAAAGGCTCAAGTTTCCCTTAGCATAACGTGGAGTAGTTAAATAATTTGAAATTGTTGTAAGTCCAACTGGTCTTTTCAGTTAATCAGCTCTTAAAGAGGTTAGTATAAAAACAAAAGGATAAACTAATAGGAGTTTTGAACAAATCTCAGTAAATTTGAAAAGTCCAGTTAACACCTATCTTAAAGGCAAAGTGTTAGTAACTTTTCAAGATAAAGGTATACATGCTTACAAACATGTACACATACATACACATAAAGTTCTAAGAGATAAATGTGGGTTAAACCCTTGACTATAGGAATCTCTAAAGAGAAAACACAAATGACACAAATGTGGGAAGATATTCAACTTTCTTGCTAATCAAAGAAGTGCAAGAAAGCAGGATAAAGTACTGTTTTTCACCCATCAATTACAACTTCTTAATGAAAATCCTCACTGCTGACAAAGATGCTGTGAGACGGGCATTTCATTGACTTCGGGACAGGAGTGTGGCCACATGTGTCCTTCAGAAATTTTCAGGCAGACACGCCTCCAGATCCCTTCCTGACTCTCCTGGGAGCCATCCTGATTTTGTAGCTGCCACTGTTGAGGGGCAGCCGTGTGCCCACCCCTGGCCCTGGCGCTCTTCACGAGTCATTGCTGATGGCCACAGCATGATGGCCTGCATGGGCGTGTGTCACGGTGACTGGGAGATGAGAGGAAGTGGGCCCGGGAACCCAGCCACTGGCCCAGACAGTGTAAAGCCACAGGGTTCCCAGGAGAGTTCCCACCCGCCTTGCAACAGGTATGAGGCTTCAAACCAAGGCAGCCAGCAGCCCGCAGGCCCCTCTTCCATCCCTGGAGATGTGGAAGGGAAGACTCTGAAGTCAGCCTCAGGCCATGGGGGGGTGCTGTGTGCTGTGTCAGGCCTGGCGCGAGGGCACCCCGCCTTCACCAGGGGCACCTTCACCAGGGAAAGCTCACGAGCTGTTCCTTTTTTCTCCAGGGAGTCATTCCCCATGATCCTCGTGGCCAACAAGGTCGATCTGATGCATTTGAGGAAAATCACCAGGGAGCAAGGGAAAGAAATGGCGACCAAACACAATGTAGGTGGTGTGTGTGTGTGTGTGTGTGTTGGAGTGTGACATCAGGGGATGTCAGTGTCACCTCACTCCTGCAGACCTCCTAGGTCATGGGCTGGATTCCATAGACATGGGGCATGTGCAGTGTGGGATATTTTGTGAAAGAAGATGCCAACCTAGAGAGGAAGCATGTCCTTGTCCGTCAGTAGAGGCCCTGCTCTGGGGAGGGCCCTGGCCCTGGCCCTGACGCGGCAGGTTCATCACTGGGCCGTGCAAAGAGTTGGCTTCTGTCTCTGAGCCAGCACCTGACTGCTCAGAACCATCGGATCAGTCACCTTCTCTGAGCGCTGCTCGTGCCAGGCGTTGTGTTGGGGGAGCATCTACTCCCAGCCACCACACAGGGAGGTAGGCACTACTGTCTTCATCTTGGAAGTGATCAAACCTGGGTTGGCCCAGCCCACAGTGCATGTCAGCAGACATCTTTAAGTTTTTTGTTTTTGTTTTTTCTATTCATTGTGATGCCCCTTTACCCACTGGATGGTGGGGTCACTGGGCTTCTTCCCACCTCTCCCCTGCATTGGCCAAGCCATGCCCTGGCCTCACTAGTCAGTTTTGTAGACATCCACCTAGCCTCCCAGGAAGTCTACAGGATTATCGCTTCCCTCTGCCTGGTGGGCCTGGCTCTGTGAGTAGAGGAAAGGGTTCACTGTGGGTTAGTCTTGCTTATCTCTGCCTTCTGTGTTTATTCACATATTCATTCAACCATCCTGTGTCCTGGGAAACAAAACTGTATGCTCCAGGTGCTTACTCCTAGTGACAGAAGACCGTCAATAAACAAAGCAGGGAATTCCCTCGTGGTCCAGTGGCTAAGACTCCAAGCTCCCAATGCAGGGGGCCTGGGTTCCATCCCTGGTTAGGGAACTAGATCCCACATGCTGCAACTAAGATCCAGCCAATGCAGCCAAATAAATAAATGATTTTTTAAAAACCCAGCTTTTAAAAAAATAAGTAAACCAGGTAAATTAGAGTGTGCCCAAAGGTAACATGCTCTGGGGGAAGGTAAATTAGGGATAGAGGGAGGGAATGTGGAGTGGGGGGCACACTTTTGCAAAAAGGTGATCAGGGAGAGCCTTGTTAGAAGGTGCTTGTCAGCCAGGACTGGCTGGAGATGAGGGAGCAGGTCCTCTGGATATCTGGGGAAAGAATGTTCCAGCAGAGGAATAATCCAGCAGTCCAAAGACCCTGTTGTGGGAGTTCAAGGAACAGCAGGGAGGTGAAAGGAGGCCAGAGCAGAAGGAATGGAAGGGGTGAGTAACAGGAGGCAAGGTCAGAGCAAGTGGGGTGCAGTGGGTTAAGGCCTTAAGGGCTTTTACTCAGAGTGAGGGGGAAACCACTGGGGTTCTGAGTGAGGAGTGACATGGCCTGACTCCTGGCTGAACAAGGGGATTCCAAAAAACCATCTACTTCTATTTCCCTGACTACACTAAAACCTTTGACTGTGTGAATCACAACAATCTGTGGAAAATTCTTAAAGAGATGGGAAATCCAGACCACCTTACCTGGCTCCTGACAAACCTGTATGCAGGTCAAGAAGCAACAGTTAGAACCAGACATGGAACTCTAGATTTCCAGGTGAAATATCAATAACTTCAGATATGCAGATGACACAACCCTAATGGCAGAAAGTGAAGAGGAACTGAAGAGCCTCTTGATGAGGGTGAAAGAGGAGAGTAAAAAGCTGGCTTAAAACAACATTCAAAACACAAAGATCATGTCATCAGGTCCCATCACTTCATGGCAAATAGATGGGGAAACAGTGGAAACAGTGACAGATTTTCTTCTCTTGGGCTCCAAAATCACTGTGGACAGTGACTGCAGCCACGAAATTAAAAGACACTCCTTGGAAGGAAAGCTATGGCAAACCTAGACAATATATTAAAAAGCAGAGATCACTTTGCCAACAAAGTTCTGTATAGTCAAAGTTATGGCTTTTCCAGTAGTCATGTATGAATGTAAGAATTGCACCATGAAGAAGGCTGAGTGCCAAAGAATTGATGCTTTTGAATTGTGGTGCTGGAGAAGACTCTTGAGAGTCCCTTGGACAGCAAGATCAAACCAACCAATCCTAAAGGAAATCAACCTTGAATATTCATTGGAAGGACTGATGCCAAAACTGAACTTCCAATACTCTGGCCACCTGATGTGAAGAGCCAACTCATTTGAAAAGACCCTGATGCTGGGAAAGATTGAAGGCAGAAGTCAAAGGGGGTGATAGAGGATGAGATGGTTGAATGGCATCAATGACCCAATGGACATGAGTTTGAGCAAACTCTAGGAGATAGTGAAGGACAAGGAGGCCTGGTGTGCTGCAGTTCATGGGAGTGGCAAAGAGTTGGACATGACTTAGCAGCTGAACAACAACAAATACCTAGACAGTATATTAGCTGTCTAATATACTGTATTACAGTATATACAGTATATAACCTGACCTTGTTAGCTCTTGTCCTAATTTTAGAGCTCATAAGGCAAGTTCCTCTAAATCATTATGTTGTACACCTGAAATTAGTGTTATATGTCGATTATACCTCAATTTTATGTGTACATGTATAATTATATGTTTGTATACATGGAAAAAGAAAAAAATGCCTTGAAACCCAAGGGAAAAAAAGTTATGAAACCCCTATAGGTAGGGCAAGAGTCCTGGGATTGAGGCTGGGGACACTTCAGTGCCATGCATGCGGGGAGATGAGCGGATGTGTGAGTACCAGAGTGAGGTCTTGAGAGCTAAGAAAAGGACATGCCTCAAAGAAGAGGAAGTGATCGACCAAGACAGATGTGCTCAGAAGTCTCCAGGTGAGCACTGAACTGACCGGTGGGTTTAGAATTAGATTCAGACCTCAGAAAGCACCTCTCTACCAGCCAACATCCTGAACAGAGAGAGGCCAGGAGCTATCCCATCCCATAGACTCAGGCTCCACACAGTGAGCTGATGCTGAGGGCTTTCACAGACCCCTTCTGGGTGGGTGGGTAAGGATGGGGGGAAGTGGGCAGTGCAGGGGTAGCAGCAGCCCCATTCTTCAGGTAACAGAGACTGAGACACAGGGGGCTGGTGAGGTGTACCCCACCTACCCCCACTGGAACCCAGGTCTCCAGTGCCTCAGCTTATGTTGCTTTTACAGCAAATGCTGCAACCTCATTTATCATTAGACCACATGACCTTGTTGTTAGCTCTTGTCCTAATTTTAGAGCTCATAAGGCAAGTTCCTCTTGAGCTGACCAAGGCAGGTCACCCCCACTCAATGCAAGAAGGTGGCATTTCCTGGCCCTTCAGTGGAGCCAAACAGTATTACCATTTGTTGCACGATTTCACAAGTTTAAGTCTTGTTACTACGAACTCTTAGAATTCCAAGAACCCAGGTAATGCACATCAGTGTTTCTGCAGAGGCCGAACCCCCCAGAAAAAATGTGGCAGTGTCTGGGGGCCAGGGATATTACAGCTGGTGTGCTTGTGAAGGGGTGGGCAGGCAGCAGAGGTCTGGCCCTAGGAACCTGGGACATGCGAGCTGGCAGGATAACAGGAATCTAAGAGGCTCTGGGTAGGTCCCTGGCCCCTGGATGTCCACAAGGAAGAACACTGTTCTGCCCTCAAAAGATCAAATAGGACTCCAGCTCCCGGGACCTATTGGGGTGCCTATCATGCTTAGAAGAGGCTCTGGAGTGGACCTCAGCACCCCTACCTGTCCGCGTCAGGCCAGGCAGGAAGTGGAATGTGTTCCTGGTCCAGATTTTGAGTCTCCGCTGGCTGCTGTGTGGCCTTGGGCAAATACATCACCACTCTGAGCTCAGTCTCCCCAGCTACAAAATGGAGATAGCTGATTTGCTTACCTCAGTGGGTTAACGTGAGGATTAGCGAGGTTGGGGACATTGAGACCTGGGAGACCAAACAGCCTACAGTCACCTCAGTGAGGAGCCTACAACCTAATAGCCTTCAGGAAGGCCGTTTCCTCTCAGGGTTATCAGAGGCTCAAATATTTGTTGAATGGAAGTTTGGAAATTTCGAAGGTCTGAGCCCTGGCCTTTGTGCTCTGCTCTTTGTGTCTGGATCAGTAGAGCAAGGCCCCTGCTCAAAGCCACAGCAATGTGTGAACATCTGATTTCCTGTGATGATCGTTGGTGGGAAGGTACTTTTTGATGTGTTCTGGGCAATCATTTACAACCTGCTCCTCCTCTAAGATGATGACTTACCCTATCCCCAGGTTTAACCTTTCAGTCATTTTTATTTTCTTCGCTGTGTTTTTTTCCAATAGTGAAATGTCTTAATTTTGTAATCAGGAAAAAGTTGCAAAAAATACCAGAATTCTTCAGTCTAATCACGATTGGCTTGCCTGCATCTCATCTAGGGAGGCCAGTGCGTGCTGTCCAGAGCCCACACTGTCTCCACTTGTTAGGAAAGTGGGGGTGTGCCTCCTGCTTTTATGGGGTCCCTATGAAAGGAGGAGTCTCTGTCCTGACTTCATGGAGGCTTTGTTTGCCCACGGCTTGAGGTAGACATGGCCCTCTGAAGTCCCTTCAACCACGTCTCCCAGTTAACTGCCACCCTCTAGCCGGATGCAGACATGAGCCTTCTGTAAACATACTGAGCTCTGGGCTCCCAGATGCACACCAAGAGAGAGCTGGGCCAGGCAGGCTGCCGGAGACCAGAAGGGATGCACAGACCACCAGGGTGCAGAGTCCTGCCCAGGGCCATCCCCTTTCCCACCCACATCCCCTCAGGAGGACCCGGGAAAAGGGGCAGGATCCCCCAGGGCACAGAAAGAGACCTCAGGGAGGAAAGTGAATAGAATCAGAACATACATCAGTTTGATAAATGAAACAGTCTTTAGTCTTCAAGTGTATAAAAAGGTCTTTTTCATTCTATTTTTAGGGGGCTCTGAAATATCTCTGTGAACCAAGAACAAAGAGAGAGTCAGAAAAGCCATCAGGAAAACTTTCCAACTTTAAAGAGTGAGAAACCATAGATGACTAATGAGGACTTGCTGTACAGCACAGGGAACTCTACTCAATGCCCTGTCATGACCTAAATGGGGAGGAAACCCAAAAAAGAGGGGCTGTGTGTAAATGTATAGCTGGTTCACTGTGCTGGGCAGCAGAAACTAACATCGTAAAGTGAGTATACGCCAATAAAAATTAAGTAAAAAATAAAATCCACACAGCTTCTAAATAAAGCAATAATAAGTAAACAAAGAGTGAGAAGCCACCCAAGGCTTGAGGTTGTAGGTGCCAGGGGGCTCTGCAGGGTTCCTCGGGGACTGAGAATTTTGCATTTTTTAGGGCAAGGGGCTTTGTGTATCTCAGTGACTCCACTTTGCCTTCCAGATTCCGTACATAGAAACCAGTGCCAAGGACCCACCTCTCAACGTCGACAAAGCCTTCCACGACCTGGTTAGAGTCATTAGGTGAGTGAGGCTCGCCACCCGGAAGCCGGGCCTCTGCAGCAGGATGGGCGCAGGGAGGGCTGGAAGAACTCGGGGGCACCTTGTCCAGGCCCAGGCCGGGCTCTTCTGGGCCTTGTTCTGGGTTTCTTATGCCTCTGTCCATCGATCTCTGTCCTCCCACCCACCTGTGCCTTCCCCTACTCCCCGTGGATGGAGCCACAAGCACCAGCGCAGCCTCCTCCCTGGATCTCCTCCATCCTGCAGCTCAGGATCCCCTTGGGCAGCACCTCCATCCTGTACCCCCCCAATCCCAGGCTCTCCCGACACCAAAGCTGCCAACTCTGTAAAAAGTAGGCCCTCCCCTCTTCCCTGATGTCAGAGCACCCCTTGACATTTTAGCTAAACGACCAGCATCCGATTCTTAGGCTGCAGTCACAGAGGCTTTGCACATGTGTCTCCTCACCAGTCCCCACACACTGGCGGTCTGGGAGGATTGTCAGAAACCCCAGCCATGGTCTCTTGTACATTCTTTTGCATAGTTAGGTGTAAAGCTTCATCATCTCATGCTTAGATGACAGAGACAGCCTCCTGGCTGGTCTCATCATCCTCTATCTTTCCTGTTCCCCAAATCCTCAACCTACAGAAACACCTAATCAGTGGTTTGCAGACAACGTGCATTTAGCCCGTTGTCTTATGCTGAGGACCTCTAGGACTGTCATATAGTTGTGGAATCACATGCAGGCGGTAACCATGTGCTTCCTGACCTGCCATCTCTCAGCCCCCCACCCCCAGTGTGTGCACACATTCACACTCATGCATACACACCCAAAAACCTCCTTTTCTGATTATTCCCCAGAGTGGACTGTGGTTGGCAGCCTTCACTTTATGCTTTAGCTGGCAGTCCTGCACTCGTGAAATTATTTTCTCATGGGTGTTTTCCTGGTGTTAAGAGATGCTACCACACCAGGAGGGTGTGGACCTCCTAGTTATGGACCTAGTTAGTTATGGACCTCCTAGTTCCAAGGGCAGGTTTTAGATATAGGAAAAATGAACAGGACTTCCTGGTGGTCCAGTGGTTAATACTTCACCTTCCAATGCAGGGAGCAAGGGTTTGATTCCTGGTCAGGGAGCTAAGATTCCCACATGTCTCTTGGCCAAAAAACCCAAACATAAGCCAGAAACAATATTGTAACAAATTCAGTAAAGAATTTTCAAATGGTCCACATTAAAAAAAATCTTTAAAAAAATAAAATATGAAACACAGACATAGAAGCCACCACTGTATGACATGTAACTGTATGACTTATAGCCTGATGTTATATGTGATGGAAATAAATGCAGCCATAGCGTGTTATCAGGAATGGCAGGTTCATCCAGTAGGATGGCAGGTTTTGCTCTGCCTTCCCTCCCTTCCCACTTTCCCTGCCTTAGAGATGCTTTCCAGGCCAGGCCTTCATCCTCCAGTGTCCAGGACCAGGATGTTCCCTCCCTGTCCCCCTTCCCCCACCCCTCCCCATCCCCTAACTGCTCCCCATCCAGAACCAGAGCTGACCACCCAGTCACAGACCCAGGAGCAAGGGAGAAGAGGCAGGGAGAAGCAAAGCCGTTTGTAACATTGTAACATTGCCATTCTGTCCTTCCTTCTCTCAAAAGGCAACAGATTCCGGAAAAAAGCCAAAAGAAGAAGAAGAAAACCAAATGGCGGGGAGACCGGGCCACGGGCACCCACAAACTGCAGTGCGTGATATTGTGATGGCCCGAGGCTCTGGGCACAGTGACCGGGAACTGGCCAGCCCTCGGGACCCCTCCACTGCCTAACTCCATCGAAGACCATTCTAACCATGACCCTTGGCCCGAGGACTTGGCACAGAAAGGGAGAGAGGGAGGGTGGGTAGGGAGGAGGTAGGGTCTGGCTTTTCTGGAGGGGCACGGGTGGCCCGGAGTCTCACCAGAAACGAGGAGGCAGCGGTGAGCAAAGCAGCCTCCGAGCCCCCGTGTTGATACAATCCGGTCCTTCCCTCTCTCATGGCTGTTGTTTCTCTGAACTCCACAGTGTGGGTTTGATGTGGAAGTGTTTCTCCACGTACAAAAACAAGCCATGATCAAGCTCCCCCCATCCCCACCCCCAGTCCACAGTGTCTGAGCCTGGGTGTCTTTTGTAGGTTTTTAAATTATTTTAGGGATTATTATTTTATTAAAGGGGTCTGTACCCACTGCCTGGTGAAGTTTCAAGTCTTCAGCAGACCTCTCCGATAACATGTCTGGAATATTGTGGGTTTTTTTTCAAACTGAATTTTCCCAGCCGTGCCAAAACTCAACTCATTATGAAAGTAGAGTGACTGAGACTGGGAAGTTCACAGGGACACTGGCTGGAGGTTCAAGAGAAACAGACCCCACTCACAGCCTGTAAACTGGAGAGAAGAGAGATGTGTTTACCCAGAAGGCTTTACTGTGGTTCAGGATACAGATATTATGAAACAAAATTTTATTTTGCTGAGGAGAGAGGCTGGCACATCGGTTTTTAAAGGGCTTCGCCTTAACCTGGAGATGTATAAACTAAGCAAACTGACTGGCATTGTGAAAGTGTTCATTTCTTTTCCAACTGTTGTGGGTTAAGTTCTGTGTTCTTCGCAGCATCTGTGAGAGAGCGTTCTCCCATCACCTGCGCTATCTGGTGCCTCTGATACAAACACACTGAGCAGGTGTGAATGGTCTCCACGTTGAAGTCGGCTAACATGGACACCATCTGGAAAATTCTGGTTTGTGCTAAGTCTTCACCAAAAATGATCCAATACTGTTCTTACTAAAATAGCACCAAGACCTGAAGCCATTTTCCCTTTGAGTCAACTGACTCACGTCTTCAGTCCAATAAATGAGCAAAAACCCCTTGAAGTATTTGCAAACTTAGTATTACAGGTTGCCCTTCTGACACAAACTTTTATTAACCTCTTGGATCTTTACTATAATTGGAAGAGAAAGAAAGGTGGGGGTGATGACATGGCTCTCCTACACCTGTTTCTACACGGGGCCAGCCCCCAGCTCCTTGACAATGCCCACCTGCCTCTCAGGTGCTGCTGGTATGAGCCAGACGGGGTGAGGTGGGGTGGGGCAGGGTGGAGGGGCAGCAGGAACCACAGTACACCCCAGAGAGAAAGTAGGAAGACGAGGCAGTCGGCTAGTGACCGTATTTTCTCTCTGTCACAAATCAGGCCACCAAGCAAAGTAGAACATCCTTAGCAGGTGGCCTGGCCACCACTTGGAGAAAGAAACTCCGGAGCAAGTGAGCACCCCGCTGGACGTGGAGACACCTGGATTCTTTAGTTGTGAAAATATGCTATGTTCCTAACTCAATGAGGTCACCAGCAATGTGGGGGAAGGGGTGGGGGCACAGCCAAAGAGTGACTCTGCTGCCGAACGAAATAGTTTGTTGGAGAATTAGCCTTCATCATTTGTCTAAATGACCCTTTTTTTCTGAATCGAAAAGGAAGGATAACAAAGAACATTCAGCTCAGGCATTCAGATCTTCCCAAGACCTTGTAACGTTAGTGGGCCTTCTAAACACTGACAGGACAAGGCCGTTTCCAACTGCCATGCTCCTCTGGGCCACATCCCAGCTGCCCAGGTACAGCTCGGTGGCGGCTGTAAGTGGAGATGAGGAAGAGGCAAGACAGAGGGAAGAAGGAAGGATGGAGATGTGGTGATGGAGAGAGTGGTGGAGTGGGCCAGGAAGCCTTGCCCACAGGGCAGCATCCGCTGTGAAACGTTCCCAGGCATGGACCACCACCAGCACCCTTATCCACTGTGGAGCCTGCAGTTCCCCGATGGCACTGGGGAGTCTTGTTGGAAGCAGACCAGTTGACTTAGAATGAAGCCCTTAGCTCTGAATGTAACCAGACAAGGGGATTCCAGCTGCTTCCGGGCCCTCCCCCAATTAAGGCAGTGCCATCTACCCCAGCCCCCAGCCCCATCTTCCAGGGCATCTCTCCTGCACTCAGCACATAGCCCACAATGCTGAAGGAAGAAACTGGGTAAACGATGGCCTTCGGCAGACTCCCTGTTGAGTTAATAGTCCGCCTTCATTTCCCATGACCTCATTTCCCCCACAGCTGCGATGGGTAAATAACACTTTTGAAAGATGGTTCTCTGCATTTTAGAGAACTGTGGGCTCTTGGGGCAGTGGCGGCTTCCACCTAGGCCTGAGTTAGAGTATGCCCAGGGGTACCCCCCGCACATGGGCACCTGGCAGGTCAGTTTGGAAAACCAGTAGCCATGCTCCTCCCTGAGTGCAGAGCCCAGTGAGACCTGCGTCTTTGGTGGCACTCTGGTGTTCCTACTGGCTTTCCATTTGAATTGTGCTACCATCATGCCCCTGGAGCACACCATTCCTGAAATCCCCTCACCCCCAGCCTTTGTCACTGTGCGCTCACAGATTTCCTTCTGACATCCTGCCCTTGCCCCCCACTCAGAGGGCTCCTTTTCTCCCCTCGGAGGGCAAGCAATCCGCCATCCTCCCCACGCCCACTCCTGGGGTGATGGCCACTGACTTCCCCTCACAGGGTACTCTGCCTCACAGGGGACACCAGGTGGCTTCAGTCAGGACTTTGTGCGCCCACCCCACCCCCATCTTCTTGTGGAGAGTGCCTGTGAGCCTCGTGTGGCCTGGCTCCCGTTCCCAGGAGACAAGACCCATTAACACATGGCCGCTCGGACCTCAGAGGCCCCTCAGATGTGTTACAGTCAATCCAGAGCCAGAGACAGGTCCCCTCCCTTTTCCGCCCCCATTGGAGTAGGGATTCCATGTCGGGTTTACTTAGAATGAAAGACACTTGAATTGCTGAGCGCCCATGAGCACCCAGCTTCTATCACACCGTGTTAGCCATTGTCTACGCTGGTGGCCGTTGTCCGTGAAACGAGTGATGCCTGAAGATCTCGATGATGCTTGAGCCTTTTGTGTAACTTTTATTAAGTCTTTGTGTATCCCAACTCATTAATAAAGAAAAGCAGAGGAACTCTTGTCTGTCTGATTTCCTCTTACTCAAATATACCTAAAGTTTTGACGAGAACATTTTATGTGATCAGTGTCTGGCCCAAAATGACACCCTCTTGCAGAGCAAATCTAACGCGAGAAGGAGACCACAGGTGGCTATGAGCGGTGTCCCTGTCCTGCATGGAGCCAGAGGATGAAGGCAGGTGAGCACTTATTTAGAGACACAGCCTCCTGATGTCCAACAGCCCTGCATTCGGGCTCTGCCTCTGACTTTTATATGCCTTTGAGTAAGTTACCTGCTTCAATCTTTAGCTTCCCCTCCTATGAATGGGACAATGATGTGCGCTTCCTAAGTAGACAAAAGCTAAAGCTAAGTGTGGACATCCATAGTACAGATCCTAGAAATGATGCTCTTTATAAAGGACACCAAGTGGATTGTCTGACGTTGCTTTTCATGGAAACTGCCCCCTGCCCCCTGCCCCCAACTGTCTTTTGTATAAAGTGATTTCTCTTTTGATTGAAACTGTTGGGTACTTGGCAAAAAACTTTGGGTCTTTTTTCCCAGGGTGTAGAGATCAAATCCCTTCCTGGGTACTCTTTGGGTGATGACAGTTGAAGCAGGTTAACTTGGGGGCTAGAGGAAGCTTCTCATCCCCTCTGGGCTGGGGGCAGAGAAGACTGTCGACTAGAATGGGGAGGGGTGGTGTGGCTGCCTGCCTATTCATTCCTTCCACACAGATTTATTGGACTCCACCCATGACAGGCATTGGGCTGGGTACTGGGTATATGGTGCTGAGCAGGGCGAAGGATGTTCTGATAGTTCTCCTTTAGTCCTGTCCTCAATCAAAATCAGGACAAAATTCTTAACTCTGATTGTTGTGATTAAGAATCTGCCTTGCAATGCAGGGCACATGGGTTTGATCCCTGATCACGGAACCAAAACCCCACATGCCTTGGAGCAACTAAACCTGCACAACACAACTGCAGAGCCTGAATTCCCCAAACTAGAGAATCCATGTGCCACAACAAAAGATCCTGTGTCCCTCAACTAAGACCTGACACAGCCAAATAAATAAATATTTTAAAATAAGTAAATCCAGGCTATAAAAAAAAATCTGCATTTCAACAAGATCCCCAGGTAATTCGTATGTGCAGTAAAATCTGAGTATCACTGCCCTACAAAGGACATCAACTCAGCACCTGAATGAAATCCAGCCTGGATGCATTGTGCCTTGGGACCCAGCTCAGCCAGTCCACCCAGGAGAAGTCTCATCTGCTTTCAACTCAACAATTAGAGTTTGCTCCTTTGCCAGGCAGCAAACTCAGAAGTGTTCCCACAGCCAGCAAGTAGTTTCCTTACTTATGGGAAGTTTTTACACGAAGGCAGATTGGATCCCAGTTTGCTTCTCAAACACTCACTCTTCTGAAAACGTAGACAGCCACATTCAATGTACAGAGCCCTGAATCCAACCTGAGAACACACAAAAGCTCAGTGTTCTTGGAGCTTTCTCTAAAAGTGGGTGTTCTGTACCAGCTGGAGATACTCTCACCCCCCAGGACTCTCACTTTGCAGAGTTCCACCATCATGCTTGGGGTTTCCCTGGTGGCTTAGCTGGTAAAGCGCCCAGGAGACACAAGAGGCAAAGTTTTGATCCCTGGGTGGGGAAGATCCTCTGGAGAAGGAAGATCTTCAGTATTCTTGCCTGAAAAATTCCATGGACAGAGGAGCCTAGCAGGGTCCATGGAGTCCTAGCCTAGCCTAACAGTCCCTGGGGTCATAAAGAGTTGGATATGAATGAGGGTGCATGAATGTTCATGCACGTGCACACACACACACACACACACACACACACACACACACACATTGTGGCAAACAGTGCATTATCATGCTAATGTGAATTTTTAAACATAAGAAAGCTGAGTTCTACCAGCCAAGAACTGAGGGATGCTTTCAGTAGAACATACATCCTGGTGACGATAAGGGAAACCATTAACTCTGACTCAAAATCAGCTTCCTGTTCAATCATGGGACACGTATCTGGACTGATGAACAGAGGTAAAATAATCGGGTAAGTGGCTCTCAAAGTTTGGTCCCCAGACCAGCAGCTTCAGTATCACCTAGAAACTTGTTAGAAATGCAAGTCACCCAGGCCCATATCAGACCTACTGAGTCAGAAATTGTGACTTGAGGCCCAGCCTTGAGTGCTTTCCTACCGCGTGGACGTAATGGCAGCTTGTTTGGTTCTAATCTGCAGGACAGCAGCCTGCTTTCTGGGGGAAGTTGCCCAGATCCTCCTCTCCTTCCTGTGTCTGATGAATAAGGGTCCCTTAAGGGACCCTAGGGACCACCAGGAACCCTAGTACGGGGGTTATTAGACTTGGCTCTGTGGGGTGACGGGTAGGGTGGCTGACCCCCTCTTGACCCTTCCTCAAAATCATATGTAGGGGCTTCTCGAGTGGCTCAGTGGTAAAGAATCCTCCTGCCAATGCAGGGGACATGGGTTCAATCCCTCACCTGGAAAGATCCCACATACTGCCAGGCAACTAAGCCCAGCATCACAACTACTGAAGCCTGCATGCCCTAGAGCTGGTGCTCCACAAGAGAAACCACTGCTGTGAGAAGCCCACACACCACAACTAGGGTGTAGCCCCTATTTGCTGCAACTAGAGAAAAGCCCAAGCAGCAATGAAGACTCGGCACAGCCAAAAATAAACAAATAATAAACATTTTTCAAAAATCGCATGCAAAATTGTGTGTACATGTGCATTCTTCTGGGGAGACGGTCATGGATTCCCTCCCCGCTTCCTCAGCGAAAACGTGAACCAGCCCCTTGAACCTCCTTTTCTGACTGCAGGGCCTTCTGCTAGTTTCAAGGCCACCGAGAGTAGGGAGAGGAAATGAACGGAGCAAAGGTCCATCTTTTCTTCTGAGCAGCTCTGACAACATTCTTCACACACCCCTGCATCGCCCCCGCAACATCCTGAGATGAGGGTGGCCTCCCTTCTTCTCCCCATCCCCCAAGTGACTAAGTGTGTGACCCATACATGACTCATCCAGCTCCTCCCACTGGGGTTAACACCACCTGCCGCTCAGGCCCCAACCTCCTGGGCAGAATTGGCAAAGTGGAGAGGAAACTTAGGATGCCATGATGGCATGAGATCACTTGGCAACCCTCCCCAGGTGGAAACCAGGTTCGGAGAAGAGATGTAAGGCATATAGCTAAGGTTCCTGACATGTCATCATCTTGAATTCATAACTGGTGGTTTGCAAAGGATTGTATATTAGTATTAGAATCATTTCCAGAGTTTGGGGAAAAAACCTTGTTGCCCAGGCCACACCCCCGGAGAATCAGGTGCAGTTGGCCTGGGTAAGAGCCCAGGTATGAAGAGTTTTTAAAGCTCCCCAGAGGATTCAGTTGATGGCCAGGGTTGAGACCACCAGATGGGTTCCATTTTTATGCTAATTATATATATATATATATATATATATATTAATTTGGAGGCATACTTTTTTTTTTTTTTTTGGCTGTGTGCAGGCTTTCTCTAGTTGTGGCCAGTGAGGGCTACTCTCTAGTTGCATTTTGTGGGCTTCTCTTTGCAGGGGCTTCTCCTGTGGCAGAGCACAGGCTCTATATCATGGGCTCAGTAGTTGTTGCACATGGGCTTAGATGCCCCATGGCATGTGGAATCTTCTTGGACCAGGGAAGGAACTCATGTCCTCTGCATTGTCAGGTGGATTCTTAACCACTGCACCACCAGGGAGCATTATGCTGATTCCTTGAACCATATAGTTTCCCAGTGAAAATTGGTTAATAAAAGAAGCAAGTGGGTCGAGGAGCCCAACCTTTTGTAAACTAACACTTGACTATGATGATTCTCTCTTCACTCAAGCTGGTCTCTCAGAGCCTGGCTTAACTTGTTGACCAGTCTGTCCAATCTAAAATGATGTACATGTATGACCCCAGATCCAGGGCCAGTCCTGGTGCTACAATGTTAATGCCAAATGACTATTAAATGGATTAATAATGATTATAGATATCAGCAGGGGCTTCCATGCCTTCAAACCTAAGTCAGACAGACCTGTGCTGCCCTCCTCTGTCCCTGGTCCCCAGCATATAGCAGCCCCAGGGCAGCTGCAGACTCAGTTTCTGAGGCTCCACAGCTGCCTTCCTCTGAAGTTCAGCCTCTGCCTCAGTTTCTACAAAGGGAGTCCACACTCAGTAGCCACCCCTGAGCTGTGCTGAGGACTTGGGGTCCCCAGGATGGCCCCTCGGCTGTCAAGGCCTCTCAGTTGGCCTTCACCCCACACCTTGCCCAGTTGCCATCCCACCCACGCCTCCTCTGACAGCAACCTCCCCCAACAACTAGTCAGCTAAGCACCTGCCCCTCAGATTCCCTCCCCCTCGCCTGTTGGCTTTCTTTTGCCACAATCCCATAATCCCTTCCTAGGGTACAGTATGGTTCCAACTATTTGGTTTTTGGAGGGGCAGGTGTGCTATGCTGGGTGTTTGTTATGTGGCCTGGTCTTTCTCTAGTTGTGGCAGGCTTAGCTGCCTGCTGGCATGTGGAATCATCATAGTTCCCAGACAGGGATCGAATCTGCATCCCCTGCATTGGAAGGCAGATTCTTAACCACTGGACCACCAGGGAAGTCCCTGGGTCCAACTGTTAATGAGGGAGGCCAAGGTTCCAGTTTGCCTGTGACTGAGGAGTTTCCTGGGATGTGAGACTTTGAGTGTTAACCCAGGACAGTCCCTGGCAAACCAGGACAGTGGCTCCCCCTATTAGTAAGAATAAAAATTTTCACCTTGTTCTATAACAGCAATACTAATACTATCAGTTAGGTGGCAGTTCTCAAACATTAGCAACCATCATAATCCCCTGGGAGACTGGTTAAGGCTGATTCAGCAGGTCTGGGATGGGGCCTGAGCACTTGAGCTTCTCCCAAGTTCCTGGCACGTGATGCTGAGAACCCTGAATCAGCCAACCCACATTACTCGGTCCACACAGGGTACATGAACCAGACACACTAGTTACCAGCGAATGTTTCATGATACTAGCTTACAGTAAGCTAGGCACTGTGCTATTCGTGCATGTTATCTCGTTTACTCTCCTCAGGCACCCATGAGGTAGGCGTTATGGCCCTTGTTTTACAGGAAAAGAAGACAAGGCCCAGGGACAGCCAGGGCTGATGGGGCCTGGCCTTGCTTTCGGGTCTGTCTGGCTCCCAAGACTGGGCTGTGTACTGACAGCCCCTCCACACCAAGGATGAGTTGGTCCTGCCAGTCACCCCACCCTCTTTTAATTTTAACTTGTTTGAGGCAAATCTTTCACTGCATCTCCCACATCCCCGCCTTCTTCCGAGTGAGCTGATTGCAGATCAACTTCCCCTGAGTGACTCAGCAGAGGCGTTTTGAACCTAGATCACTGTCATTTTCTGGAGCTTCTGCACTGGGCCTCCTTCCAGGGACACCGCCTGGCCTGTCTGCTGCCTTTTTCCAGACTTTCTTCCTGAGCAAGGCTGGCCAGCCAGCAGTTAGCACAATGGGTGAGACCCAGGGGCCCCAAGTGCAGTCTGGGGCCTCTGGCCTCCAGCCTGTGGGAGCAGCCTGCAGCCAGGGGCTGCTTGGGATCCACCTCGACCCTACGTGAAGGCGACCTGGAGGAGTCGTTGATGCAGGCACCCCAACCGTTTTCTGAGTCAATGTGACAACTACCCCTCACCCCCAAATGAATTCAGACTTTTGTTCCTTCTCTGCAGTTGGCATTGCTGAGATTCTGATATTACTGATGTGCAGGGTGGCATGGGGTAGGGCCATGAGCATGGGTGCCCAGGTCTGGCCCAGCTGTGCTGCTGGCTGATGACTTTGGCAAGGTGCCCAACTGCTCTGTGCCTAGATTTCCTCATTTATCAGATTGTTCGGTTTGAATTAGACATATACACTTTAGAATAATGGCTGGCACGCGTGTGTGTGCTCAGTCATATCCAACTCTTTGGAACCCCAGGGGCTGTAGCCTGCCAGGCTCCTCTGTCCAGATTTCCCAGGCAAGATTAATGGAGTGGGTTGCCATTTTCTATTCCAGGGGATCTTCCCAACCCAGGAATCAAAGCTGTGTCTCCTGTGTCTCCTGCACTGGCAGGTGGATTCTTTACCACTGTGCCACCTGGGAAGCCAATGGCTGGCACAGGGAATGTCTTATTTAAGTGTTAGCCAAAATTCCAGAATCAAATCAGTAAATGCTTCTGGAGTGCCGACTAGTAAGTACAGCCACCATTTATTGACCACTTCGCAACTGACCACCTACCAGTCATTGTGCTTTGCCTGGTTCACTTCACTTAAGACTTGGAGAAGCTGGGTGACTGCCCCAGTAAGTGAAGTGCTAGAATCCAGGCCAATCTGCCCCATGGGGTCCCCCTGCCTCCCTTGTGGGGCAAGCCTGGGCATCAACTATCCTCCCTGGGATGGCCAGCCTGGAAGGCTCCACCCTGTACCCCGTCCTCTGACTTCTGCCCTCCCACCTCTCCCCGTCTGCCTCTCTCCTCCAAGTCCCTCCCGCCCCATGCTCCTCATCTGCAAGGCAGCCCCCAGGCTCTCCTCACTCTGCTGTTGCCTCTTTTCTCCAGGCCCAGGGCTGCTCTGAGGTCTGCTCTTACCCAGCTCCCCTTGTCAAGCCAAACATATTCTACCTTCATGGGAAGTCATTTGGAACCAGCATCAAGAGGTTTCAAATCCTCTGCCCTAAAAGTTCCATTCGTGGGGCCCTTTCCTAAAGAAATTGTCAAAGTTGCAAAGAATGGATGAACAAAGACGGTCTTTGCATTCAAAAGACAGAAAAAAAAAATTGGAAATGATCTAAGTGAACAGTAATTGGGCAAAATTAAATAAACAATGCAATACCTGTGACCAGCTAGTAAAGAGAAAATGTGTGAACCAGCATAAGAAATGTACAGTTCCTGTACTTTGACCATCCCTGGTTGTATCATCTTTTTCGAAATGTCTGCTTAACGGAAACGTGAAGAAAATGGCATCAAATTTCTATTTTATTTTCATTTCTTTGAGCACCAGTAGGATTGGACATTTTAAGCTTTTTATTTGACAGTTTTTATTCCTCAGAAATTGCTTATTCATGCTTATTTTCCTAGCATCTAATTAATCTTTTAATTTTATTTATGGTTTGTATAGATACTTCTAATTTTCAATGTTTAAAACAACAACAACAAAAAACTATTATTTTCAAGGCTTTCCTGGTGGTCCAGTGGTTAAGAATCTGCCTTGCAATGCAGGGGACACCAGTTCAATCCCTGGTCTAGGAAGATTCCACACGCTATGAAGCAACAAAACCCACGTGCCACAACTATTGAGCCTGCACTCTAGAGCCCTGCGTCGCAACTACCGAGCCCGCTCTCTGCAACTACTGAAGCCCACACACCCTAGACCCATGCTCCACAAGAGAAGCCACCACTGTGAGAACCCCACTCACCACAACTAGAGAAAGCCCATGTGTAGCAATAAAGACCCATCATAGCCAAAAAATAAAATAAATAAGTACATATTAAAAAACTATTATTCTCTCCTTTATGGTTTTCTGTCTTTGGTATTAAGGCTAACCAGGTTCTTTCTCACCCAAATATTTTATTCTGATACCTTTATATTTACACCTTTCCCCCAGATCACTTCCTATCCATTAAATAGCAAAATGGAATCATCCATACCTCATACCATTGTTCAGTTCAGTTCAATTGCTCAGTCGTGTCCAACTCCTTGCGACCCTAATGAACTGCAGCACGCCAGGCCTCCCTGTCCATCACCAACTCCCAGAGACCACCCAAACCCATGTCCATTGAGTCGGTGATGCCATCCAACCATCTCATCCTCTGTCGATCCGTTCTCCTCCTGCCCTCAATCTTTCCCAGCATCAGGGTCTTTTCCAATGAGTCAGCTCTTCACATCAGGTGGCCAAAGTATTGGAGTTTCAGCTTCAGCATCAGTCCTTCCAATGTACACCCAGGACTGATCTCTTTAGGATGGACTGGTTGGATCTCCTTGCAGTCCAAGGGACTCTTCCTTGGACTCTCATACCATTGTGGTGAAAGCTTTCATAGAAAGCTCTAGAAACAATTCTCGCACATAGTAGGTGTTCTGTCATCAACTTTACTTCATTGGAAATGTATTCTGGAATTAAGAGTGAAATAAGTATTATCTTTCATGTTAAGCCAGTTGTCCCAGTAAAAAGCCTGTGTACGGAAGGCAATCTTTTTGTTGACCCCAGAATTCCAGGGGGAATTCCCTTCACAGAGCAGTAATCTGGGGGTAAGTTTGCTCCAAAGTGTCCTGTGAATCCTCTCACCCAGAACTTTTCCCCGGGCCAAGTTCAAGACCTCTGTCACAACAGGTTTCCTAATGGTAGGGGGCAAAGCCAAGTCACACTCAGTAGGATGCCATCTCCCTCTCCAGTCCAGCTTCAGGGCCTCCTGAATTTAAGGCCTCAGTCTTCGCATAAACCCCCACTTCACTTGGGCCTCAGGGGCCAATGAGATCCATATTTCTCTAACCACACCCTTCCCACAGCCCACTAAGTCTGTTTCGACATGGTCTCTAGCTGCCCCCAACTTGGCCAGCATATGCCCCAGCAGGAGCCAGGGGTAGAACTTGCCCTGTGCTGGGGCATAGTGAGGGGGTGAGGGGTGCTTTAGCACTGGGAGGGGTGGTACCCAGCCAGGCTCTGTGGCCACTGCTGGTTCCTGGATTCAGTCAGGGCCAGGTTTTCTCTAACACTCAGACACTGTTAATTTCTCTCCCTTGTCATTCACTTCTGCGAGGAAGTTCTTCAGAAGTGACACACATTTTCACTGGGCGGGGGTATAGTATTGAAGGCGGGGGGGAGGAGATGGATTTATTGACACAGATATTTTCTTTTAGGGCAGCAGTCCCTAACCTTTTCAGCACCAGGGACTGATTTCGTAGAAGACAATTTTCCCACAGACTGGGGAAGACTTGATGGTTTCCAGATGATTCTCTTAAGGACCATGCAATCCAAATCCCTCGCACCGGCAGTTCACAGTAGGGTTCGTGCTTCTGTGAGAATCTAATGCTGTTGCTGACCCGCAGGAGGCAGTGCTCAGGTGGTACCAGGAGCGATGGGGAGCAGCTAGAAATACAGGTGAAGCTTCACTTGCTGGCCCACCGATCACAGCCTGCTGTTTGGCCTGGTTCTTAACAGGCCATGGATTGGTACCAGTCTGTGGCCCCAGGGGTTGGGGCCCCTGTTTTAGGCCAAGAGCTGAAATGCTACTTATTGAGGGCTTGCTCTGTGCTGGGCAGGGCTGGGTCTGTTGCATGGGATGGGGAACCACTGACCAGACATTTGTGGGAATGATGTCCTGGGGTTGCACAGCAGCCAAGCCCAGAGCTGAGGGCTTCCCTCACCAGGTCTCCCCTCACTTAGTCCCTAGGAGGAGAACACTAAACTCCTCTCAGGAGAGGAATCTGAGCTTCAGAAATGTTAAACAGATCTCTCCAGTTCTCAGAGGCCAGAATGGCAAAGCCTGGACTACAAGGGTGCCCTCCAAGCCAACCCCAAACAGGGGTCTGAGGACACTGCCTCACTAACCATGTGGCCTTGGCAAGTTATTCCAGCTCCATGGCTCAGGGTCCCCTCATGTGAAAACCAAACCCATATGACTACAGTCCTCTAGTGTCATGAAGATTGAACGTTGATGAATCCACAGAGCTTATACGGTATGTGCCTGGCATATACAGAGTACGTTCTCGATATTTGCTAGCTGTTGTTCTTGGCACTACCAACGTGATGTTTGAAGTAGTAGCAGCACTAAGTGGTATGTGTTACCCCCATTTGAAGGTCTCCTTGCCACCAGGCCAGTTTCCCTCTTGTCCACCAGGTGGCGCCATCGCAGAGCAGATGGGTCCCTTGCCAGCCTCTCCTGGTGGGGTTGGTCCCAAAGGCCCCTGACTGGGCTCCCAGGGTAAGATTCCTGGGATATCAAGGGTCAGACCCCTCTACCCTGCTCTCACTCCACCCTCTGGGCCTTTCTGCCTTCTAGAACAGCAGCTTGTATCCAGATTCAGGTACACCATGGGACCCAGGGTGTGTAGCATAGCAAGTTCACCATATATTTCACAAATGGTTCACACATGCCCAGGCTGGAGAACCCTCTTAGGAACCATTAGATGAACCCCAGTACATACCCCGCTCTGGGTCTAAACACCCACAAACCTAAGTCCCTGGCCTCTGACCAGCGCTGATCACCCTGTAACCAGCACTTAACAAAATGTTGAAAGTCTCTGCCTCAATCATAGATGGAGCTTATTAACAGGGCAGATTCCAAAGCCTCCTGGGCCAGTGGTTCACAAGTCCCTGGTAACTTGTGATAAATGCAAATTCTCCCCACCCTGCTGCTGCTGCTGCTGCTGCTAAGTCACTTCAGTCGTGTCCGACTCTGTGCGACCCCATAGACAGCAGCCCACCAGGCTCCCCCGTCCCTGGGATTCTCCAGGCAAGAACACTGGAGTGGGTTGACATTTCCTTTTCTAACGCGTGAAAGTGAAAAGTGAAAGTGAAGTTGCTCAGTCGTGTCCGACTCTTTGTGACCCCATGGACTGTATGTAGCCCACCAGTCTCCTCCGTCTGTGGGATTTTCCAGGCAAGAGTGCTGGAGTGGGTTGCCATTGCCTTCTCCTCTCCCCACCCTAGACCTGTGGTTCACAAGCCCTCCAGGTGACTCAGAGGCATTGGGAAGATTGAGATATACTAGCCAGCACTCTCTCCTCTTCTATGGCCGCAGGACTCCTTCTTTCCACAGCTCCAGTGGGTCTACTTCCTTTAAAAAAAATTTTTTTTCTTGTGGTGAGAACTTAAAAATATTTTTAAAATTTATTTGGCAGTGCCTGGTCTTAGTTGTGGCATTTGGGATCTTTACTGGCATGTGGGATCTAGTTTCCTGACTAGGGATCGAACCCAGGCCACTTGCATTGGGAGCGCAGAGTCTTAGCCACTGGACCACAAGAGAAGTCCCATAATTCATAACTTCCAAGAGGCTGAACTGTTTTGTCAGTGGTTTGTGTGGTATGCCACCTGACAGGGTTGTGACAGGTGTTTTCACTTATGATGGTGCTCAGAATTATTGTGGTTTTAGTTTTTAATCTTGATGGAAATGTGTAATGTTTTCATGACAGTTGCTTAGCAAATAGAACCCTGACTTGTGATAGCCAATCTCATCAGATTTCATGATCTGTCTTGTTTCCAGCAGCTACACTATTTTTCTCCTCAAAAGGAGGTTGCACTGAGGTGGCCCTGTGACAGCATAAAGGGGAGGAGATGCGGGTCCTGCCCTCCTCCACCCCCTCCCACCATGATGTTATGAGAGTCCCTGCCCTCAAGAAGTGCCAGGCCTGGGAAGGCAGCAGCATGCTACCTGAAGGAATGATTCTGTGCCTCTGACTCCCCTACTCTTTAGAAAGCTCAAAATCTCAAATAGATGAATAAACTTTTTGCAGAAAGTGTGAACCATTTGTTCCTTTCTCTCCAGGTCACCTCTAAGGGAGGAATTTCACAGAACTCAGTGTTGCCATCCAAATCCCCCACACATGTGGTGAAAAGGAAGCAATAGACTTATTTCCTGTGAAAATGGACCTGGTGGCATCTTGTAAACAAGGCTTTCTTACTGATGCTGGAAGCTCCAAGAAAATAAAAGATTTTTAAAATTTTAATTACAGATAAATGTATATGTTTCTCAGAAACCCTCAATCCAATTCTCATGATTCTGTAGTGATTTGAATGGGCATCCTGGGTGGCTGAGTGGTAAGGAATCTGCCTGAAGTTCAGGAGACATGAGTTTGATCCCTGGATCAGGAAGATCCTCTGGAGAAGGAAATGTCAACCCACTCGGATATTCTTGCCTGGGAAATCTCATGGGCAGAGGACATTGGCAGGCTACAGTCCATGGGGTTGCAAAAGAGTTGGACACAACTTAACAGCTAAACAACAACAACAAACTGGGTTGAATAGTGGCCCAAAAAGAGATATGTCCAAGTCCTGAACTCCAGTACTTGTGAAGGTGACTTTATTTGGAATGAGGGTCTTTGCAGATGTAATTAAAGATCTAGTGATGAGATTATCCTGGATTTAGGGTGACCCCCAAACTCAATTCCCAGGTGGCTCGGTGGTAAACAATCCACCTGCCAAGCAGGAGACTCGGGTTTGATCTCTGGGTTGGAAAGATCCCTGAAGAAGGAAATGGCAACCCATTCCAGTATTCTTGCCTGGGAAATCCCATGGACAGAGGAGCCTGGGGGACTACAGTCCATGAGGGCATAGAGTTGGACACTACTGAGCGACTAAAGAGCATCAGCAGCTAAGTTTAATATCCAGTGTCTCATAAGAAAAAGGAGACAAGATCAAAGACACACAGGGGAGGCTTAAGTGAGGACGAAGGCAGAGACTGGAGGATGAAGCTCCAGCTCAAGAAGCACCAAGCTTTGCTGAGAGCGTCCAGCATAAACTGTCCTGTCAACACCTTAGTTTCAGACTTCTGGCCTCCAGAACTAGGAGAGGATGGATTTCTGTTGCTTTAAGCCACCCAGTTTGTGGTAATTTGTTCCATCAGCCCTAGGACATGTGCGACTTTATGGCAATAAATGGCAAAGTCTATAAAGAAAGTGATTTTCTGACAAAGTGTGTATTGCCAAATATGAACCATAGAGAGGTAGAAAACTTGAGGAATTCAGTGACAGTAGAAGAACTTGGAAACACTGTTATGGATTTATCACTTTAAAAGGTACCATGCCAGGGCTTCCCCAGTGACTCAGTGGTAAAGAATCTGCCTGAGACATAGGTTCAATCCCTGATCTAGGAAGATCCCTAATGCTGTGGAGCAACTAAGCCCATGCACCACAACTGCTGAGCCTACCCCCTAGAGCCCGTGCTCCACAAGAGAAGCCATTTCAATGAGAAGACTGCACACCACAATGAAGAGTAGCCCCCACTTGCTGCAACAAAACCCCAGTGCAACCAAAAAAAAAGGCATCATGCCAGGACTTTGCTGGTGGCCCAGTGGTTAAGAATCTACATTGTGATGCAGGGGACTTGGTTTTGATCCCTAGTAGGGCAACCTACTCCAGTATTCTTGCCTTGGAAATCCCATGGACAGAGGAGCCTGGCAGGCTACAGTCTATGATGTCACAACAGAGTTAGTCGGACACGACTTAGTGACTCAACAGCAACAAGGGCTTCCCCAGTAGCTCAGATGGTAAAGAATTTGCTTGCTAATACAGGAGACCAGGGTTCAATCCCTGGGTTGGGAAGACTCCCCTGGAGCAGGGCATGGCAACCCACTCTAGTATTCTTGCCTGGAGAATTCCATGGACAGAGGATCATGGTGGGCTACAGTCCATAGGGTTGCAAAGAGTCAGACACAACTGAGCAACTAACACACACAAGGGAACTGAGATACCACAAGCCATGGGGCAGCTAATCCCATGCACCGCAACTACAGAGGCCATGCACTCCAGACCCTGCAAGCCACAACTATAGAGAGCCCGTGTGCCTCGCTGAACTGACACAACAAAAATTTCATGTGCTGCAACTAAGACCTGAGGCAACCAAATAAATTAATAATAATTTTAAAAAGGCACCATGCCAAGATGGTTTTACAGCTAACTTTTATTTAACTTCCCCCAAAGAAACAATTTCCTTGTTATTCCAACTTTACAAAACTATAGAGAAAAGCCCCTGAGTAATTTCATGAAGCTAGAAATACCCTAGTATCAAAGTCTGGTGAAACAAGTAGAAAAAAATAAATGAGAAATTTCATGTGTGAAAATAGGGGCAAACATTAAAAGATGCTAATAAACCTAGCTGTGTATAAAGAGAATACTTATTCCACACAAGGGATATTAAAAACAGAGTTTTGGCAGAACCCCACAGGCCAAGGAGAAGGGCAGAGTTGTCTAGCACCTCCTTTCCTTGACGTGCCAGTCACCTGACTTCTGCCCACCCAAGAGAACCCTCCAGATCACGAGGTTACTTGAGGGGTTGAGGAGGAGGAGTGCAGAGGCGTTTGGAAAGTGAGTGTTAGCAGTGAGCGTAATCCCCACCACTACCACCTGGCCTTGCACTTCAAGTCAGAGGAGAGGTTCCTGAAACCTGAGGGGACACAAGACCTGATAAAGACTCAAGGTCAGCTCCTGGCTGGAGTTGCCCTTGTCTGACAGCAGATGATTGGTGAGGACTGTCTTAAAACAGGCCTGCGCTTCAGATCTTCAGACCGTCAGCATTGGCCTGTGCCTATTTCCTGTGGGCCAGCAGTGGACCCCATGGAAAGAGTGGTATTTAGTAGAGATTCCCCAAACTGGGCAAAAGGAGAGCCGGGGACCGAGAGGAGAGGTCAACACTTGCCAACACGAGGAGGCACAGCCTGGGTTAAAAGCTCTACACAAGAGAGCCTCAGTGTTGGGGGAGCAAGCCCCCCTCAGTAACTGTGAATGCAACACAGCCCAGGGTACCAACACCAGGTGACAAAGTACCAGATTAATAGGACCTTCCCACTCCTCATCTCTGCTCTCCCCCAGACAGTCCCCACGATGGTTAATTTTACGTGTTAACTTGACTGGAGCATGCACTGCCCAGATATTTGGTTCAGTATGATTCTAGGTGTGTCTGTGAGCATGTTTCTGGATGAGATTAACACTTGAGTCCATGTACTGAGAAAAGAGGATGGCCCTCCCCAGTGTGGGTGGACATTGCCCACTCCATTGAGGACCTGAATAGAATAAAAAGATGGAGGACAGGAGAATTCACTCTCTCTGCCTGACTGCTGAGCTGAGATAATCAGTCTTTTCCCGCTCCTCGGGAATTTGGACCAGGCTGAGACACAACCCCAGCTCTCCTGGGTTTCCCACTTACAGACCCAGATGCGGGGACTTCTCAGCTTCCAGAATCATGTGAGCCAATTCCTCATAAAAAGTTATTTCAATGTAAATATAGATATCCTACTGGTTCGGTTTCTTTGAAGAATCCTGAGGAATACAGCCCCCCAAACAGCACTTAAGAAAGAAGTAAAACCCCTGTCCCGTTCTCAGATCTCCTAGTCAGAGGCAGAGGTAAAGGGGAGGAGAAATTTGAATTAGATAAAACACTGGAGTTTTAAATATTGCATTGAATAGAGCTTTTTAGTTAGTAAAATGAAACTCTCCTTAGACCAAAAATAATTATGAAAGCTGAAAGCTTTCCAAGATTTCGTCCAGAGTGAAGAGGAGCACACCCATCAAGTGGGCTTGAAGGACAGTGGGAAAATTTTGCTTTCTGCTTGTACCTTACTAAGTAGACATTTGTACAATAAGCTGCTTCCCCCAGGAATGCCAGTGTGGCTCAGTAGGAGGAGAAGTTAAAAATCATGTGGTCATATCTGTACATGTCATTTGATAAAGTTCAGTACACTTTCCTATATACTGAATACAGTATTTTCCTATGTACAATATAGGAAATACACTGAATAAAATAGGACTAGAAAGAAACTACCTAACATTTAAAAAACTGGATACTGAAAACAAAACAAAAAATAGTATCTATTTTTATTTTAAAAATTCAGAAAAGTACAAAGAAAACCACAAATCATTCATATTCCCATAACCTAGAACTAATAAAACATTTGCTCATTGTTTTTTTTTTAAAAGAACAGTTATTCTACTGCATAATCATATTTGTTAAGATTCAAAAAATGTAGAAAAACACAACTACACAGTTTTTGGTTTTTTAACCACCAACCAGGAAAATCATCATTAACGCTAGGTAAACATGTTCCCAAGTACCTTTCAATAGGAGTTTCCATGGTGGCTCAGATGGTAAAGTATCTGCCTGCAATGCGGGAGACCCAGGTTCAATCCCTGGCTCAGGAAGATCCCCTGGAGAAGGAAATGACAACCCATTCCAGTACTCTTGCTTAAAAAGTTCCATGGACAGAGGAGCCTTGTGGGTTACAGTCCATGGGGTCACAAAGAGTCAGACATGACTGAGTGACTTCACAGTCACTCACCTTTCTATACATATTTACAGTAGCGCTAGTTACATAAGTGAGAATTTAATTTTACTGAAATTTACACCTATTGAATGAGGAATATAGGCCTTTCCTTATAATATCTTCATCTGGTTTTGATATTAAAGTAATACTGGCTTTGTAAAACTGTCAGGGAATGTTTAACAGGAGGATTCCTATGTGTTGTTTCTCATAAATCCTCTGTTCCTTATCAGTTTCTGGCAACAGAAACGAGTGGAACGGCACGCCGCTCCCAGAACTGAGGTCATAGGAGACATGCATGAATCTCCTTCAGTAAACAATCTCCTTATGACAAAACTGCTTAGTCTTAATCCTCTTTCTTGAGATATGGATTGTCTCCTGACCCTATGACCATTGTTAATCCCTTGTTCCCTTGGTAACAGTTGCTGTACATTTGGTTTTCTGATCTTTATCATTGTTGAAAAAAATTCCTTGTACAACAGCCTATATATACTCACAGAAAGATCATTAAAGCACCTTTACTCCACCAGAGCTTGGGTCCCCATGTCTTGTCTTTCCTTCTCTCTCTCTGGCTAATTCTCCGGAGCGTAGAAACCCCCCAAGCTCATTCTCCTGCCTGGGCTTTCAAGACCCCCTCGAGAGGGTGCCCTGTGCCTTCATAAGCAGTGCAAGCCCTGTTCTAGGGTCTTATTGGTTCTCTGCATAAACCAGGGAGTATCAGCTTCTTTCTCTCTTTCACTTTCTTATTGTCAACTCCAGACCACCAGGTTCCAGTCCATTAAAGGACCACAACAAGTGGCACCTGAACAGGGACCTGGTATATGTGGCATTTCGCACAGAGTGACTCATGGCCTATTGTGGTCAGTAAGTACTAAGACATGGATCAAACGGCTAAAAAGCCCCATCATTTCTCTACTTTACTTCACCATTTATTTAAATCTCAGGGACTTTTGGTTTTGCATCAATGAATAGAGGCTTACCTTCAAACAGTGGTTAAATGCAATCCTTGGTTCCTTGATAAAGACAGTTTTGATTTAGAAATTTGGCACCAGGTCAAAAAAAAATGTTGAACGAGTCACCAGACAGGGAAAAAATATTCCAATTGATTTCTGGCCCATATGGGTTCTCATTAAAGCTGTAATTCTGCAATTTCAAGGTAAATTCTAGCCCTCCTAATATTCGACAACAGACAGAACACTTATTACATGAATACAAATTAAATGACAAAACTTTACAAAAGGCCCAATTAAAACAACATAAAAGATTTCAATTTTTTCCTACTAATCCTACCCCAGCTACTCCAAATGCTCCTCCTCTGCCAACAGGTGCAACTCCAAAAGTCTCTCCTTTGCTAGAACCTAATAATTCTGACAATGACTCTCATGAGACATCTTTTGACACCAAAACCAGCAATACCTTTTTAGATAATAATGATAAGTCCTTAATACAGACTCATATTTGCAAAAAATCGACATTTACTCACTCTCCTTTTGACAGAGGCTCTCTAAATTGCTGGCTTTACAATCTCAAGTCTCTGGGGCCAATGATCTTTTTGCCTTTCCTATGTTAAAAAATGTTAATGTTCAAAGGCAACTAATACCTCAATATGAAGACATTGATTTTTTTTCACATACAATAAATGAAAAAAGCTATAACTATGTATGGCCCTCATTCACTTTTCACTAAAGAACTTCTAAATGCTATGACATCATCTATTAAAAAGTTTATTCCTTATGATTGGCAAATTTTAGTAAAACTCTCCTTAAACCAGGAGAATATCTTCAGTGGACAATGTGGTTTCATGATATAGCCAGAGATCATGCTAACAAGAATGCTCGAGCTGGCACTCCCCAAAACCAAGTTACTTTTAAAATGTTAACTGGCACCAGACAATTTGATGGCATAAAAGCTCAAATACAATGCCCTCCCTTGTTACATGAACAATTAAAAACAATGGCCCTTTAAGATTGGGATCGAATTACTCCTCAAGGAAAGCCTACAAGTAGCTACACTAAAATATTACAAGGACCTAATAAAAAGTATGCTGATTTTTTAGCTGGATTAGAAACTGCTATTTCCCATACTGTAATTGGAGAAAAAAAAAAACAAAAACAAACAAAAAACAGCTAGAGAAATTGCTTGCTTATGAGAATGCAAATCAGAAATGTCAAAAGGCTATCGCTCCAATTCATGAGACTGAGACTATTATTGATTATTTGAAGGCTTGTCACAATCTAAGATTAAAAACTCAAAAGATACAAATGCTAGCTGAAACAATGACTGCTACCTTTAGAAAAGAAAGTGAAAGATGTTTTACATACGGAGATAAGAACCATTTAAAAAGAGACTGCCTTAAAAAGATTAATAAAAAACCCCCAAGAATCTGCCCTCACTGCCATAGAAGAATGCATTGGGCCAAAGATTGTAAATCTAAATTTGATATTGAAGAAAAACTTATTCCAGAAAACTCCAAGCAGGGGACCCCCTGGGTCCCCTTCGACAAAAACCAGGGGCAAATTCTATCTTTTCCCTCAAACCCTCAACATCCGACAGTGCTGCCATCAATATACCAGCCCTAAATGATTTTCTCCTTTACCCTCAAACAGTCCCTTTTAGAATGCCTACCAGACTTTTTGGGCCCCTGTCCCCACAAACCTTCAGTCTTTTACTTGGCTGATCTAGTTTGACTTCTAAAGAAATTACTTCACCTGGAGTAATTAATTCAGATTATTAAAAAAAATTCAAATCATGATATCATCTCAGATTCTATGACAATTCAAAAAGGGAGACAAAATTGCTCAATTATTTCTTTTGCCTTACATTTCTAGTAACTCCTCTAATGATGTACAGACAGGTGGATTTGACAGTACAGATCAAAAACAATCCTTATGGATATCATTGATATCTAAATATGCCTGACCAAATATAAATATCAAAATTAATGGTAAAAGATTTTCTGGTCTCCTCGACACTTGATCTAATATTACTATTATTTCCAAACACTTATGGCCCAAATCCTGGCCTATACAAAAAATCTCTTGCCAAATTGCCAAAATTTCTCAAACCAAAGTACAAAAAGTTTATGAAAGTGTTCAAATCTACCCATATGAGAAACCAAAAGGCCAGCCTATAACATTAAGATCTTATGTGATAGATGCATCCCTTAATCTAATAAAAAGAGACTTACTTATACAATGACAAACTCAGATATACATTCCACATTTTTCCTAGGGGCCACTGCTCATTAAACAAACAAAACAATTATTAAAATAACTTTAAAAAATGATGAATCTACTTGAACAGAACAATGGCTCCTTATGAAAAAAAAATTACAGGCTACTAAAATACTTATAGACACACAATTAAAATTGAAACATATTGAAAAATCTTGCTCTCCTTGAAACTCTATTTTTGTTATTAAAAAAAGACGAACAAATTGCGTCTCTTAACAGACCTTAAAAAAGTTAATGCATCTATGAAACCTATGGGTACATTACAACTGAGATCCCATCATTTACTACTATTCCTCAAAATTGGCACATTATTAGTATTGATTTACAAGATTGCTTTTTAATATGCCTTTACACTCTTTAGACCGAGGGAGATTTGCTTTCTCTCTCCCTTTTCCTAATCACATCGGGCCTCATAAAATGTTTCAATAGACTATGTTACTTCAACGTATGCTTAACAGTCCTACTATTTGTCAAAATTTTGTATCCAAGGCTTTACACCCAATATGACAACAATTCCCTCATACATATATCATTAATAATCTACTGTGGCTACAAAAAAGAAAAATGATATTTTTGACACTGAATGGCCATGATATTCTTTAGACTCCAGAAAAAATGATTAAAATAAAACCTTTTTTTTAAAATTACAAAACCAGTCCTTCTTACACATACAGTTAAAAAAAGGTTAACTTGTTAAAATACTTTTTTGGAGCTCCAATTCTGCCTAGGAAACAAAAACAGGCCTAAGAGAAAACCTGAAGTTAGCTCTTATGTCCTTGAGATACACAGCCCACTCTATCTGGGACTCCAGCCATAAAAAAATTGGTAAAACTAAAAAAAAAAAAAGAGATAAAAAAAAGTATTTTAAATTTCAAACAAAAAACTATGTCTGTCTCTCTATCTAAATTTATCTGTGTCTCAATGTATGTCTTTGTTTTCAGATAATATAAAGTTAATGAACTCTATTTAAATTCAAGTTCACGTGAACTAAAAAATATTCAATACTAAATGTAATGCTTATTTAAATAAAGATATAATTTAAATATAATTGTTTGCTAATCTAATTAAGACATGTCTTAAGTCATCAACATTATGTAATACTTTTATTGTGCCTAGGTTTAAGATAAACTAAATTTGTCAACAAAAAGATAACTCTTTATATATATATAAATATATAAATGAGATAAAAAACTTTTAAATAAACTCTATTAAAAAGAATTATATTTTGAAAATGTCTATCTAAAATAATCTCTTAGGATTGAGATAA
Source organism: Cervus canadensis (assembly GCF_019320065.1). Taxonomy (NCBI): domain Eukaryota; kingdom Metazoa; phylum Chordata; class Mammalia; order Artiodactyla; family Cervidae; genus Cervus; species Cervus canadensis. The sequence continues at coordinate 8,525,733 of NC_057392.1, read as the reverse complement.
CTTAAATTTCTAAAATTATACTAAATTAAATGACAAAATTTATTAAATAGCTAGATCATTTCCAAATAAAATAAGATTTTAAAGCATTAATTACTAAACACTAACTTCCTCTTACAAAAAGTTTTTCTTAAAGAAAAACTAAAGGGGTTTTAGACTATCAATAAATATATTACATAATATATGATATATATAAATATATATATTAAAATATATATTATAATATATAATATAATAAATATGTTTGCCAATTTATAAAATGCTAATATACAAGATACTTCATGGTTACTAAAAAAATAAGATATATGTTTTTAATAAAAAGTTATAAAAATAACAAATAAAATGATAAATAGAAAAGTATAAAAAAAGTATAACAAATAAAAAAAATTTATGACAAATAGATGTAACTCATTGCGCTAAACCTTCTTCCTCTTCCTTCTTACATGTCTCAATCGACACAAATTCTTCTTTTATATGGGCCACACCTCTCTGAGGTGAAACTACACGACGTTATAACCCACCTGTTAGCTTACTTTACAATAATAAAAACACCTAATTCTATAAAAACAGACAATGGCCCTGCCTATATTTCTAGACAGTTCAAACAATTTTTACATTCATTCTCTATTAAACAGATTACAGACATTCCTTATAATCCACAAACACAAGACATAGTTAAATAAACACATCACACACTAAAACTACAAATAAAAAAATGAAAAAATGAAAAACACACAGGAACACCTTTATCCTCCTTATCCAGAGAAGACTTTACTAGATTCCAATGCAATATATTCTTTAAGCCTATAAGTATTGTTAATATAGCTTTATTTGTTTTAAAATTTTTTAACTTAACACAAGGAGGTATTTTGACAAAAGCAGAAATACATTTCGAGGCATTGAAGGACACCTCCCTTCCTCTGCCCATTTGGTATCAAGACAGATTAACTAATCAATGGAAATCTAGGAAACTAATCTTACAGGGAAAGCGGTATACCTGTATTTCTCCAGACGGATCTAATGAACTCACATGGCTTCCTCTTCAGAAGATTCAACCTAAGGGCGTCCCCAGCATTCAAACTACAGATGAAATAACAAAAACCCCAAGGGGAAAAAATTTCAATACAAGCCATGACGGCTTTAAAAATTTCCAAAAAATGCCACACTCGACGCCATCGACCTTATGATCTCCCTAGTTAGTTCAGTTGCTCAGTCGTGTCTGACTCTTTGCGACCCCATGAATCGCAGCACGCCAGGCCTCCCTGTCCATCACAAACTCCTGGAGTTCACTCAAACTCATGTCCATCGAGTTGGTGATGCTATCCAACCATCTCATCCTCTGTCGTCCCCTTCTCCTCCTGCCCCCAATCCCTCCCAGCATCAGGGACTTTTCCAATGAGTCAACTTTTCGCATGAGGTGGCCAAAGTATTGGAGTTTCAGCTTCAGCATCAGTCCCTCCAATGAACACCCAGGACCTATCTCCTTCAGGATGGACTGGTTGGATCTCTTTGCAGTCCAAGGGACTCTCAAGAGTATTCTCCAACACCACAGTTCAAAAGCATCAATTCTTCAGTGCTTAGCTTTCTTCACAGTCCAACTCTCACATCCATACATGACCACTGGAAAAACCATAGCCTTGACTAGACAGACCTTTGTTGGCAAAGTAATGTCTCTGCTTTTTAACATGCTATCTAGGTTGGTCATAACTTTCCTTCCAAGGAGTAACTGTCTTTTAATTTCATGGCTGCAGTCACCATCTGCAGTGATTTTGGAGCCCAAAAAAATAAAGTCTGGCACTGTTTCCACTGTCTCCCCATCTATTTCCCATGAGGTGATGGGACCAGATGCCATGATCTTAGTTTTCTGAATGTTAAGCTTTAAGCCAACTTTTTCACTCTCCTCTTTCACTTTCATCAAGAGGCTTTTAGTTCCTCTTCACTTTCTGCCATAAGGGTGGTGTCATCTGCATATCTGAGGTTATTGATATTTCTCCTGGCAATCTTGATTCCAGCTTGTGCTTCTCCAGCCCAGCGTTTCTCATGATGTAGTCTGCATATAAGTTAAATAAGCAGGGTGACAATATATATCCTTGACATACTCCTTTTCCTATTTGGAACCAGTCTGTTGTTTCATGCCCAGTTCTAACTGTTGCTTCCTGACCTGCATACAGGTTTCTCAAGAGGCAGGTCAGGTGGTCTGGTATTCCCATCTCCTTCAGAATTTTCCACAGTTTATTGTGATCCATACAGTCAAAGGCTTTGGCATAGTCAATAAAGCAGAAATAGATGTTTTTCTGGAACTCTCTTGCTTTTTCGATGATTCAGCGGATATTGGCAATTTGATCTCTGGTTCCTCTGCATTTTCTAAAATCAACTTGAACATCGGGAAGTTCTCGGTTCATGTATAGCTGAAGCCTGGCTTGGAGAATTTTGAGCATTACCTTACTAGCGTGTGAGATGAGTGCAATTGTGCAGTAATTTGAGCATTCTTTGGGATTGCCTTTCTTTGGGATTGGAATGAAAACGGACCTTTTCCAGTCCTGTGGCCACCGCTGAGTTTTCCAAATTTGCTGGCATATGAGTGCAACACTTTCACTGCATCATCTTTCAGGATTTGAAATAGCTCAACTAGAATTCCATCACATCCACTAGCTTTGTTCGTAGTGATGCTTTCTAAGGCTCACTTGACTTCACATTCCAGGATGTCTGGCTCTAGGTGAGTGATCACACCACTGTGATTATCTGGGTCATGAAGATCTCTTTTGTACAGTTCTTCTGTGTATTCTTGCCACCTCTTCTTAATATCGTCTGCTTCTGTTAGGTCCATACCATTTCTGTCCTTTATTGTCCATTTTTGCATGAAATGTTCCCTTGGTATCTCTCATTTTCTTGAAGAGATCTCTAGTCTTTCCCATTCTGTTGTTTTCTTCTATTTCTTTGCATTGATTGCCGAGGAAGGCTTTCTTATCTCTCCTGACTATTCTTTGGAACTCTGCATTCAAATGGGAATATCTTTCCTTTTCTCCTTTGCTTTTCACTTCTCTTCATTTCACAGCTATTTGTAAGGCCTCCTAAGACAGCCATTTTGCTTTTTTGCATTTCTTTTCCACGGGGATGGTCTTGATCCCTGTCTCCTGTACAATGTCACAAACCTCCATCCATAGTTCATCAGGCTCTCTGTCTATCAGATCTAGTCCCTTAAATCTATTTCTCACTTCCACTGTATAGTCATAAGGGATTTGATTTAGGTCATACCTGAATGGTCTAGTGGTTTTCTTCACTTTCTTCAATTTAAGTCTGAATTTGGCAATAAGGAGTTCATGATCTGAGCCACAGTCAGCTCCCGGTCTTGTTTTTGCTGACTGTATAGAGCTTCTCCATCTTTGGCTGCAAAGAATAATCAGTCTGATTTGAGCCTGAGAACTCACTGATATCTCCCAGACAGAAGCTTATACTCCAATCTGAGTCTGGATTTTTGCAACTCCCACACAGGGACACCTCTAGATCACCTGGCACTGAAGGAGCAGCTGCTGCGCGGGCGCAGCAGGGCCGAGAGGAGCTACTCCAGGTTCAAGGTCGGGAGGGGCGGCCGTGAGAAGATACCCCTCATCCAAGGTAAGGAGCAGCAGCTGCGCTTTGCTGGAGCAGCTGTGAAGAGATACCCCAAGTCCAAGGTAAGAGAAACCCAAGTAAGAGGGTAGGTGTTGCGACAGGGCATCAGAGGGCAGACACACTAAAACCATAATCACAGAAAACTAGCCAATCTGATCACAGGACCACAGCCTTGTCTAACTCAATGAAACTAAGCCATGCCCTGTGGGGCCACCCAAGATGGTCGGGTCATGGTAGAGAGGTCTGACAGAATGTGGTCCACTGGAGAAGGGAATGGCAAACCACTTCAGTATTCTCACCTTGAGAACCCCATGAACAGTATGAAAAGGCAAAATGATAGGATACTGAAAGAGGAACTCCCCAGGTCAGTAGGTGCCCAATATGCTACTGGAGATCAGTGGAGAAATAACTCCAGAAAGAATGAAGGGATGGAGCCAAAGCAAAAACAATACCCAGTTGTAGATGGGACTGGTGATAGAAGCAAGGTCCGATGCTGTAAAGAGCAATATTGCATAGGAACCTGGAATGTTAGGTCCATGAATCAAGGCAAATTGGAAGTGGTCAAAACAGGAGATGGCAAGAGTGAATGTCGACATTCTAGGAATCAGCGAACTAAAATGGACTGGAATGGATGAATTTAACTCAGATGACCATTATATCTACTACTGTGGGCAGGAATCCCTTAGAAGAAATGGAGTAGCCATCATAGTCAACAAAAGAGGCTGAAATGCAGTACTTGGATGCAATCTCAAAAACGACAGAATGATCTCTATTTGTTTCCAAGGCAAACCATTCAATATCACAGTAATCCAAGCCTATGCCCAACCAGTAACGCTGAAGAAGCCGAAGTTGAATGGTTCTATGAAGACCTACAAGACCTTTTAGAACTAACACCCAAAAAACATGTCCTTTTCATTATAGGGGACTGGAATGCAAAAGTAGGAAGTCAAGAAACACCTGGAATAACAGGCAAATTTGGCCTTGGAGTACGGAATGAAGCAGGGCAAAGGCTAATAGAGTTTTGCCAAGAGAACGCACTGGTCATAGCAAACACCCTCTTCCAACAACACAAGAGAAGACTCTACACATGGACATCACCAGATGGTCAACACCGAAATCAGATTGATTATATGATCTCCCTACTCGGGGACAAATAAAAACCCTTACTAATCAAGCTGAAAATCTGATTTCTCAACAGGAAATGCCTCAGAATCCTGAAAATATTTTTGTCGCTATGCTTGATTTTGAACTTCCCCTGCTCAGGCTGACTTGATTGATCACACTTATTGGGCTTATATACCTAACCCCCCCCCCCTTTTATTGTAGGTTATATAATGGACAGATATAGGACCAATCGTATCCACTAATGACTCAACACATATGCCCCCTCCTTGGAACTTGGAAGGGCCCTCTCATTCTGAGGAAAAAAGACTAATTAACATTTCTCTAGGCTATGAAATCCTTCCTTTATGCATGGGCCCAACAAAATTATGTATTAATGTTAATCAACAAACATGGGTTTTTGTCCTGCCTCCAAAAAAGAACTTCCCCACATTGCTTGGACTGTTTACTGCCCTGTCCTTTTGTGAAAACCATGTCAATACTACCAAAACTCAAAGAAAAGGACAAAAGTTAGAATGTAAGGGGTTTACTTATCTTTATAATATACTTTAAATATACTCTTGTTTATTGAGATAAATGTCAAGCTAAATCAGGGAAATTAATGTTTATGGCCAATTACACCATTGTTGATTGGGGACCCCATGGTATATGGTTATCTAACTGCTCAGATGATATTAACAGCACTGTTTGTGACTATGCTACTCAAGTAGCATGGAAAGTTACTAACAATACAATGGGGCATTACCATGAAAAGGACTTCTTGGCTGGTGTGACAGCAAAATGGCACCTTCTCGCCCCCAAATCGTCCTCGATAAACAGATTGGGCCCAAACAATGGGACATCTGGAAACTTGCTGTGAGCACTGAAGAACTTGAGACTTGGACTGGACATTTCACAGGGACCAGTTGTAGTCATAGTAACTATTTCTTTCATTATAACCAATCATATTTCATACAAGCTTGTGTTCCCCTTCTTTTTGTTCTAGCTATAGAGAGTTTACAATTCAATAAGACTTTACGTTCTATAACTTGTATAAATTACAAATTATATACTTGTCTTAAGTCTTCTGTTCCCTTAGGAAATGAATCCCTTTTGATTCTTCCATCTCGACATAGTCTGTGGTTACCAATAAATCTCCAGCGGCCCTGGGAAGAAGGTCCCATGGCTGGACTTGCTTCCCGGTTGCTTACTAAACTGCTCCAGCAATCTAAATGATTCATTGGATGGCTGATTCTTGACATTTTGGGATTAATAGCTATTTGCACCACTGCTGCTGTCGCTGGCATTGCTTTACAAACCTCAATTCAAACACATAATTTTATCCAAAATTGGACTAAAGATGCTCATACTAAGTAGGCCACTCAGGCTCAGATAGATGAGGATATTCAAGATGAAATACAGGAACTAAAAACAGCCATCAAAAGGGTTGGAGCTCAATTAATAGATGTACAAAAAACAGGTGGTACTAAAATATGATTGGAATTCTACTCAATTTTGTGTTACTCCTGTTCAATTCAATCATAGTGCCTACAACTGGGAACAAATCAAATTTCATTTACAAAACATACATGATAATGCGTCTCTGTACAATTATTACAAAAAGAAATCTTTGAAACCTTTTCTAAAAATCTGCCCTCTTCCACTAATTTGAAAACTTTAGCTAAACAACTAGCTGATCAATTATCTGGGCTAGACCCACACAGATGGTTTTAGAACATTACTCACAGCATCGGATCTGGAACTGTAACTTTGGTGATTGTCTTGACAATTATATTTGTTGTTTACCGTTGCCTTTAGACAAAAATTGTTAAAACTGTATAAACTCAAATGGTCAACACCCCTTTTACAAATATAATAAATAAATAAGGGGACAAAACGAATTGGGAAGTGTTTCCTACTTCCTTGTTTTCTAAAGGAGTTTGTATGGGATGGGTTTTTACTTGTAAAAATGCTTTATAGAATTCATCAGTGAAACCTCTTGGGCCTGGGGTTTTCTTTTCAGCGAGTTTTTGTGTGTGTTTTTAAAACAGGAATGCAGTGTTATTGTTACAGATCCATTGAATACAACTTATTAAGGGGAGATGCTGCAGGAGGTCTCTGAGGCCGGAGAGGATCAGGGCGGCGCCTTCCGGGCTCGGTCCTAGAGGGGGTCAGGCTGCCCACTGAAGGGGCTGGGCTGATGGAAAGCTGGCTGCTTGTGGAGGCCTCGGGGCTTCACCAGCAGCTCCTGGATGAAGCCCTCTGTGGGGTTCATGCACGACTTTAGAAGATCCATCGATGTTCCGGCTTCTCTCCTCTTCGATCACTAGTTTCAACAATTCAGGACGTTGCCCTCATTGTCTGCCTCCCTGCACTGCACAACTCCTCCAAGCACCCATCGATCCACTTCTCCATGTCCAGGCTTAGCTGCAGCTCCAGCCGGTCATACCTTACGGCGACGTGCACGCGTCGCTTTTGCAGCGACCCCCAGCCCCCGGAGCTGCCCCCGCCCCCACCCCGGAACCCCGCCAGCGATGGAGGCTGCCCCTTGCTCAGCATCTGCTCGCCCAGCCGCTGAACTGCTAGGAGGTCCTAGCCCAGCCCCCGCGCCGCACTGTGCGCTTTCGCCTAGCACCCGGGGCACCTCTTACGGGTTGTGGCCTTTTTGGGCAAGTTTTAAATTACACATTCAATTTTTGACATTAATAAAGGGCTGTCCAAACTTCCTGTTTCTTTTTGTGCCAGTTTAAGTAGTTTTTGTCTTTGAGAGAACTAGTCCTTTTCATCTAGATTGCCCAATTTTTTGGCATAAGGTTAATTATAATACTTGATTCCCTTACTATTCTTTTAGTATTTGTAGAGACTGTTGTGATGTCCCCACTTTCATTCCTAATATTAATATTTTATGTCTTCTTCTTCTTTTTTTTTTTTCCTTTGTCAGTTTAGCCAAAAGCTTATCAATTTTGCTGACCTTTTAAAAGAACCAGTTTTTGGCTTCATTGATTTTTCACTATTGTTGGCCTATGGTCTATTAATTACCGCACTTGTCTTTATAATTTCCTTCCTCACTTTATGTTCCAACTTGTACTTTGTTATATAATTTCTTGAGGTAAGGTCACAGGTCATTGGCTTTAGGTTTTTCTTAGTACTCTTGCCTGGAAAATCCCATGGACGGAGGAGTGTGGTAGGCTATAGTTCACGGGGTCGCTATAGTTCACGGGGTCGCTATAGTTCACGGGGTCGCAAAGAGTCGGACATGACTGAGCGACTTCACTTCACTTCACTTCTTTCTAATATAAGCATTTAAAGATGTGAATTTTCCTCTTATTTAGCTGCATCTCACAAAATATTAGGGCTTCCCAGGTGGCACTAGTGGTAAAGAACCCACTTCCAATGCAGGAGACATAAGAGACGTGGATTCAGTCCCTGGATGGGAAAGATCCCTGAGGGGGGACACAGCAACCCACTCCAGTAGTCTTGCCTGGAAAATTCCATGGACAGAGGAGCCTGGCAGGCTATAGTCCATGCGGTCTCAAAGAATCAGACAGGACTGAGCAACTTAGCACAAAATATTGTAATTTTAATGTTATTTTATAAAAGATTAAAATATTTTTCAATTTCCCATGTGATTTTTTTGGGGGGGCTCATGGATTATATAGAAGTGTTTTTTCATTTCCAAAAGTTTCAGGTTTTTCTAGTTATAGTTACTGAGCTCTGATATAATTCCACTGTGGCAGAGAATATAGTCTGTATAATTTCAATCCTTTTAATTTTATTGCTTAGCACCTGGTGTATTACATATACTCAAAGTAAGTAGTCAGCCATTTTGTGATGCAACACCCTGCAAATATCAATTAAGTCAAAGTTTAATAGTGTGGTTCAGATCCTCTATCTCTGTTGATTTTATGTCTGGTTCTACCAATTGGTGAGGGAAGGGTGTTAAAACCTCCAATTATGTATGAAGCATTGTCGGTTCTCCCTTTGCCTAATTTTTTTAATGGTAGAAAAGGCAGAAAAGGGAATGAATACCAGATGGAACACAATGAAAGCAAAGGGTGATACAGTAGACTTAAATCCAAACATTTCAGTTATCACCTAGATACAAAAGGATCAAATTCTATGATTAAAGACAGAGATTTCTGATTAGTTTGTTTAAATGACCCAACTTTATATGTATGAGACACACTTTAAATATAAGAACACAGATAAGTTGAAACTAAAAGGATAGAAAGAGATATATCACACAAACAGAAACAGTAAGCACAGAAAGCTGGAGTGGTTATATTCACATTCAAGACAAGGAGAACTCTCAGAGATAAACAGGGACATTTTATAATAATGGTGAATTCATCAAGAGACAGGGCTTCCCAGGTGGAGCTAGTGGTAAAGAGTATGCCTGCCAAAGCAGGAGACATAAGGGACAAAGGTTTGACCCCTGGGTCAGGAAGATCCCCTGGAGGAGTAAATGGTACCCTACTCCAGTATTATTGCCTGAAAAATCCCATGGACAGAGAGGCCTGGTGGGCTACATACAGTCCAAGGGGTCGCAAAGAGTTAGACCCAACTTGAGAGTCTGAGCATACAGCACAAACATCAAGAGACAATTATAAATGTGTATGTGCCCAATATCACAGCTTTATAATCCATGAAACAATATTTGACAGAACTAAAAGAAGGAAGAGACAAACCAACAGTCACAGTTGGAGATTTTAACTTTCCTTTCAATACCTTAAGAAGAGCAAGACAAAAAATTAGTAAGGATACGGAGTTCTAATCTATAGTAATAATTCTTTTGATCTAAATGTCATATACAGAATATGATGCCTAACAACTGCAGAGTGAAATTTATTTGCAAGCACACATGAAACTAAGAGTGTATTTGTTGTTGTTCAGTCACTAATTCGTGTCCAACTCTTTGTGACCGCATGGACTGCAGCATGCCAGGCTCCCCTGTCCTTCACTGTCACTCAGAGTCTGCTCAAACTCATGTCCATTGAGTCAGTGATCCTATCTGACCATCTCATCCTCTGTCACCCCCTTCTCCTCCTACTCTCAACCTTTCCCAGCATCAGGGTCTTTTCCAATGAGTAAGCTCTTCAGATCAGGTGGCCAAAGTATTGGAGCTTCAGCTTCAACATCAGTCCTTCCAGTGAGTATTCAGGGCTGATTTTCTTTAGGATTGACTGGTTTGATCTTGCAGGAAAGGAACTCTCAAGAGTCTTTTCCAACACCACAGCTCAAAAGCATCAATTCTTCAGAGCTCAGCCTTCTTTATGGTTTAGCTTTCACATCTGTACATGACTACTGGAAAACCATAGCTTTGATTAGATGGACCTTTGTTGGCAAAGTGATGTCTCTGCTTTTTAATATGCTGTCTAGGCTTCTCATAGCTTTCCTTCCAAGGAGCAAATGTCTTTTAATTTCATGGCTGCAGTTAGCTGCAGTGTTCACAGTGGTTTTGGAGATCCAAGAAAATAAAGTCTGTTAAAGCTTCCACTTTCCCCCTTCTAATTTCCATGAAGTGACATCATGATCTTAGTTTTTTGAATGTTGAGTTTTAAGCCAGCTTTTTTACTCTCCTCCTTCACCCTTATCAAGAGGCTCTTTAGTTCCTCTTGTCTTTCTGCTGTTAGAGTAGTATCATCTGAATATCTAAGGTTGCTGATATCTCTCCCTGCAATCAGCTTATCATTCATCCAGCCTGGCATTTCAGATGATGTACTCTGCATGTAACTTAAATAAGCAGGCTGCCAATATACAGCCTTGTCTTACTCCTTTCCCAATTTTGAGCCAGTCAGTTGTTCCATGTCCAGTTCTAACTGTTGCTTCTTGACCTGCACACAGGTTTCTCAGGGGACAGGTAAGGTGGTCTAGTATTCTCATCTCTTTAAGAATTTTCCACAGTTTGTTGTCAATTAAGCGGAAGAAGATGTTTTTCTGGAATTCCCTTGCTTTCTCTATTATCCAACGAATGTGGGCAATTTGATTTCTGGTTCCTCCACCTTTTCTAAACCCAACTTGTACATCTTGAAGTTCTCGGTTCACATACTGCTGAAGCCTAGCTTGAAGGATTTGGGGCATAACCTTACATATGAAATGAGCACAATCATATGGCAGTTTAACATTCTTTGGCATTGCCCTTCTTTAAGATTGGAATGAAAGACAGAGTATGTATGTGCTGGACCATAAAACAAAACAGCATACATCTGAAGACCGAAATTATAAAAAAGATGTTTTCTAACCACAATGGAATCAAATTAAAAAATCAATAATGAACAAACTGAAAATTTCCAACTATTTAAAAATTAAATAGAAAATTCTAAATAATCAATGGATCAAAGAGAAAATCACAATGGAAAATATAACAGTTTTTAATGGACAAAGAAACCATAACATATTGAACATAAACCTGACGCTGTTGTTCAGTCACTCAGTTATGTCCAACTCTTTGCTACCCCATGGACTACAATACGCTAGGCTTCCCTGACCTTCACTATCTCCTGGGGTCTGCTCAAACTCATGTCCATTGAGTCAATGATGCCATCCAACCACTCTTCCACTGTCACCTCATTTTCCTCCTGCCCTCAATCTTTCCCAGCTGACATAAGAATAAATAAAATACAGGAATAGTTGTAGGTGTTAGTGAAGTTAAGTTAATAATTAATAACTTTTCCACAAAGAAAACTCTAAACCCAGATGACTTAATTTCTACCAAACATCAAAGGAAGATATAATACAAACCAAATACAAACTCTTTCAAAGACAGAGGAAAATGAAATTTCTCCCTCATTTAAGAAGACAGGATAATCCTGATGTCACAAATTGACAAGGGAAGAAAATTACAAGAATGGAATATTTCAGACCTATGTTGCTCATGAATACAGATGCCAACATTCTATTAGCAAAACATTAGCAAATCAAATAAACTAATAAATTATAAGGATAATATCTAATGATAAACAGATTTTATCCTAGGCATGCAGGATCAAATGTATACATCCATTTAATTAATATCTACAAATCAATCACCATAGTTTGCTGCATTTACTGAAAAAAAGGCGGGGGGGAACTGTATAATCATCTCCATAGATTCAGAAAAAGCACATACTCAAATTTAACATCAAATCCAGCCAACTAATATAAAAGGAGAAGTTTCTTAATCTGATGAAGCACATCCATAAAGATTTACAGTTAAATCACACACAATGATAAAATATTGAATGCTTTAACATCAGAAATAAAAAAAGAATTTTACTCTTGTTCTATTCAGCTTTGTACTGGAAGCCCTAGCCATTCCAAAAAGGCAATGAAAAGAAACCAGAGACATAAAGATTGGAAAGGAAGATGTAAAAATGTGCTAATTGGCAGACAACATGATTATATTTGTGTAGTATCTAAAAGAATCTGCGAGCTAATAAGTTGACTTACTGAATACAAGTTCAAAATACAAAAATAATCTATAGTATTTCTATTGGCTGGTCACAAAGTACTAGAAAATAAAATTTAAAAATCAACACCACTTACCATAGCAACAAAAATATTTAAAACCTAGGAAAAGCTCTTTTAAAATTATGCAGTTCCTCTATTCTGAAAATTACAGACATTGTCCTAAACAAATGAATTAACAAAACCAACCAACAAACTACAGAAGACCTTACCAAATGAATGGATATAACATGGTCATATGTTCATGATTAGAAAACTCAGTCGTGAACCGTGAACTTCCAGATGTTCAAGCTGGTTTTAGAAAAGGCAGAGGAACCAGAGATCAAATTGCCAACATCCACTGGATCATCGAAAAAGCAAGAGAGTTCCAGAAAAACATCTATTTCTGCTTTATTGACTATGCCAAAGCCTTTGACTGTGTGGATCACAATAAACTGTGGAAAATTCTGAAGGAGATGGGAATACCAGACCCTGCCTCTTGAGAAATCTGTATGCAGGTCAGGAAGCAACAGTTAGAACTGGACATGAAACAACAGACTGGCTCCAAATTGGGAAAGGAGTACGTCAAGGCTGTATATTGTCACCCTGCTTATTTAACTTATATGCAGAGTACATCATGAGAAACTCTCGGTTGGATGAAGCACAAGCTGGAATCAAGATTGCTGGGAGAAATATCAATAACCTCAGATATGCAGACAACACCACCCTTATGGCAGAAAGTGAAGAAGAACTAAAGAGCCTCTTGATGAAAGTGAAGGAGGAGAGTGAAAAAGTTAGCTTAAGGCTCAACATTCAGAAAACAAAGATCATGGCATCCAGTCCCATCACTTCATGGCAAATAGATGTGGAAACAGTGATAGACTTTATTTTTGGGGGCTCCAAAATCACTGGTGATGGTGACTGCAGCCATGAAATTAAAAGACACTTACTCCTTGGCAGGAAAGTTAATGACCAGCCTAGATAGCATGTTAAAAAGCAGAGACATTACTTGGCCAACAACTTGGTCATCTAGTTAAGGCTATAGTTTTTCCAGTAGTCATGTACGGATGTGAGAGTTGGACTATGAAAAATTGATGCTTTTGAAGTGTCATGTTGGAGAATATTCTTGAGAGTCTCTTGGACTACAAGGAGATCAAACCAGTCCATTCTAAAGGAGATCAGTCCTGAGTGTTCATTGGAAGAACTGATGTTGAAGCTGAAACTCCAATACTTTGGCCACCTGATGCGAAGAGCTGACTCATTTGAAAAGACCCTGATGCTGGGGAAGATTGAAGGTGGGAGAAGAAGGGGATGACAGAGGATGAGATGGTTGGATGGCATCACTGACTCAATGGACATGAGTTTGAGTAAACTCCGGGAGTTGGTGATGGACAAGGAGGCCTGGCATGCTGCAGTCCATAGGGTTGCAAAGAGTCGGATGCGACTGAGTGACTGAACTGAACTGAACTGAGACAAAATTTGTAAACAGGCCATGATCTCTCCCCTCTAGTGTTAAGCCCTGTATAATCTGATCTGCCCCACTTGAGTGAGAACAAGTGACGTGCTTTTAGCCAACAGAACATGGAAAAGGTGACAGGCTATCACTCTTGTGATTGTGTTATGATAAATATAGGGAGTCCTCAATTTGCACAGTAGTGTAGGACAAGTTGAAACTGTTCAAAGTGACTTTAATAATCTTAGTCTTAATAATAATCTTAATCTTAATAACCTTAATAATCTTAATCTTAATAACCTTAATAATCTTAATCTTAAGGGGAAAATTATGATTATTCCATGACCTTTAAAAATGTTTGAGAGGGGACTTCCCTGGTGGCTCATTGGTAAGGAATCTGCCTGCCAAGGCAGGAGACACAGGTTCAATATCTGGTCCAGGAAGATCCCACATGTTGCAGAGCAACTAAGCCGGTACACCACAGCTATTGCACCCACCAAAATTATTGAAGCCCACAAGCCTAACGCCTGTGCTCCACAACAAGAGAGCACACTGCAGTAACCCGGTGTACCGTAACAAGAGTGTAGCCCCTGCTCACTGCAACTAGAGAAAGCCTGCACACAACAATGAAGAGCCAGCGCAGTCAACAATAAATAATTAAAACTGGAAAAGACATAACAGCATAGACATATTATTTTAAAAAGAAGTTTGACAGAGCATTAAAATCTTCCATGAAAGTGAATGTGTTAGTTGCTCAGTTGTGTCAGACTCTGTGACCCCATGGACTGTAGTCCTCCAGGCACCTCTGACCATGGATTTCTTGAGGCAAGAGTACTACAGTGGGTAGCCATTCCCTTCTCCAGGGGATCTTCCCAATCCAGGGATTGAACCCAGGTCTCTTGCTCTGCAAGTGGATTCCTCACTGTCTGAGCCACCAGGGAAGCCCCAACTCTTCCATACTGTTAATTATAAATATGTCAGGAAATGAGAAAAATAGTAAAACTAATAATTATTTGGAATGTTGTAATTTAAAATAGCAGAAACATTGGCAGTATCTACTAAGACTAAAAATTCACCTATTCTATTACCAAGCAATTCCACATAAGACCAAGAGAATATATGTCTATCTAAAATATTTAGGTTGGTGCAAAAGTAATTTTGATTTTTGTATTATTGAAATTTGCTGTTTGATATTGGAATACATTCTTAAATAAATGTGGTTATGATATATGTCATTTTTATGTGCATTTCTCACTTTTGCTAATTTATTTTTTGCTAATGATTTATTATTTGATGTTTATTTTATATTATTTTATATTTATTTTAGGCTAGAAAAATGTTAGACAAAAAAGAAAATTTGAGCACTTTTCTTGTTCGAATTCAAAATGGGTCGTAAAGCAACAGAGACAACTCACAACATCAACAACATATTAGCTCAGGAACTGCTAATGAATGAACAGTGCAGTGGTGGTTCAAGGAGTTTTGCAAAGCAGACCAGAGCGTTGAAGATGAGGAATGCAGTGGTCAGCCATTGGAAGTTGACAATGACCAGTTGTGAGGATCGTCGAAGCTGATTCTCTTACAACAACGTGAGAATTTGCCAAAGAATTCAACATCGACCATTCTATGGTTGTTCAGCATTTGAAGAAAATTAGAAAGGTAAAAAGGCTTGATGAGTGGGAGCCTCATGTACTGACTACAAATCAAAAAATATCATCGTTCTGAAGTTGCATCTTCTCTTATTCTACAAAGCAACAATGAACCATTTCTCCATTGGATAGTGATGTGCGATGAAAAGTGAATTATATTCAACAACCGGCAATGACCAGCTCAGTGGTTGGACAGAGAAGAAGCTCCAAAACACTTCCCAAAGACAAGCTTGTGCCAAGAAAAGGTCATGGTCATTATTTGGTGGCATGCTGCCTGTCTGATCCACTACAGCTTTCTGAATCTTGGCAAAACCATTACATCTGAGAAGTAGGCTATATTGCTAATTCTGTTCATGATGCCAGCTGTCTCACTATTCACACTGTCTGCACTGTTCGCTGAACCCAGGGCAGGTAAGGCTCAAGCTAAGAGGCTGGAAGAAGACACAAGGAGCCATAGGAACTGCAGACATGTTTATTCTCTCCTGGCTGGCACAGCAGCCAAACACAGCCTCTCTCCTGTCTGATGCAGCAGCTGTAGCAGCAGCCACAACATAACCATAACATAACCATAACACAGCCATAACATAACCATGATGCCACGCCAGTGTAGCCCCAATGCAACAGCAAAGCCTTACCAGATGGTGCCCATACAGGCGTACTGCCCAAAGTAGCCCACAACTAAGCAAGCACATGCACAGTGCCTTAAAGCAATCTCAGCTGTTACACAACCATGCAAAGTCATTGTTCACAGAACATGGGCCAAGAGGGCATGAGAGCATGGAGCAAGAGTGCCTGACTGGCACCATCTTGTTAATTTCCCCACATATGCTCAGCAAGTTGATGAGATGCACTGAAAACTGCAATGCCTGCAGCCAGCATTAGTCAACAGAAAGGGCCCAATTCTTCTCCACAACAACACCCAACCAAATGTCACCCAACCAATACTTCAAAAGTTGAACCAATTGGGCTACAAGGTTTTGCCTTACTGGCCATATTCACCTGACCTCTTACCAACCGACAACCAGTCCTTCATCTCAACAACTTTTTACAGGGAAAATGCTTCCACAACCAGTGGAAGGCAGAAAATGCTTTCCAAGATTCATCAAATCCCAAAACACAGATTTTTATGCTACAGGAACGAACAAACTTATTTCTTGTTGGCAACATTGTGTTGATTGTAATATTTCCTATTTTGATTAATCAAGATGTGTTTGGGCCTAGTTATAATGATTTAAAATTCATGGTCCAAAACCACAATTACTTTTTCATTAACCTAATACAAGTGTAAGAATTTTCGTAGCAGTTTTATTTATAATAACAAAAAACTCTTTAAAAATCTACTAAATTTCTACCTTCAGAAAAATGGATCAATAAATTGTAGCATGTGCTCAGTCATGTCTGACTCTTTGGAATCCCATGGACTGTAGCCTACCAGGCTTCTCTGTTTATAGAATTTTTCAGGTAAGAATACTGGAGTGGGTTCCTATTTCCGTCTCCAGGCTATCTTCCCCGCCCGGGGATCCAATCCTCATCTCTTGCAATGACAGGTGGATTCTTTACCACTAGCGCCACCTGGGAAGCCCAAATTGTACTACATCCATACAATGGACTATTACAAGGTGTTTTAAAAAATATCACACATGCAATAACACAGATTAATATTTAATATCTAAAACATTAAGTTGAGCAAAAAAGCTGGACACAGAAGTATATATACTACTGGGCTACTGTTGGATTTGATTTATATGAAGGTCAAGTACAGGCACATCTACCAATGGTAATAGAAATCAGAAGAGTAGTTACCTCTGGACATGGGTGGTAACTGGGAAGAAGCATGCAGAAAATTTCTGGAGTGATAAAGATGTTCCGTATCTGAATCTGGTGATAACACTGATGTATAATTGGCAAACATTTGTTAAACTGTACCTTTAAGATTTGTATATTTTGCTACATGTAAATTATGTTTAATAAAAATGTATAAAATTGAGAGACTGCTTATAAATCTTTTCGTACAGTGCTTTGTACACAGTATGACCTAAATAAATGTTAGCAATTTGTTATTTTAAAAACTTGTTGGATGCAGTTGTAGCTGTGCCTAGAGGGCAATCTATAGCTTTAAATGCATATATAAGAGAAAAGAGGCTGAAATTAAATTGTCTTAACTTCTATCTCAAGAAGTTAGCTAAAAGGAAAAAAACTGAGCAGAGTAAACCCAAAGAAAGTAGAATAATGGAAATAATTAAGACAGAAGCAGGATGATTAAGAAGCAGAAAGACATCCAATAAAGAAAATAATTGAAGTAAAAAATTGATTATTAAAAAGATTAATAAATTAGATAAATCCCTAACAAGACTGACTAAGGGAACAAAAAGAGAAAACAAAAAGTAGCTAACAAGAATTTAAAAGGAATATTATTATAGATCCTACAGCCATTCAAAACCAACATTATAGGGGGTGGCAGTCCTAAGATGGCTGAGGAATAGGACGGGGAGACCACTTTCTCCCCCACAAATTCACCAAAAGAACATTTGAACGTTGAGCAAATTCCACAAAACAATTTCTGAATGCTGGCAGAGGACTACAGGCACCCAGAAAGGCAGCCCATTGTCTTTGAAAGGAGATGGAAAAGTCTTGAGGCTACTGTAAGAATGAGACTGAAAACCAGAGGCAGGAGGCTTAAGTCCAAATCCTGAGAACACCAGGGAACTCCTCACTCCAGGGAACATTAATCAATAGGAGCTCATCAAATGCCTCCATACCTATGCTGAAACCAAGCACCACCCAAAGGCCAACAAGTTCCAGAGAAAGGCATACCATGCAAATTCTCCAGCAACACAGGAACATAGACCTGAGCTCCAATATACAGGTTGCCCAAAGTCACACCAAACCCATTGACATCTCAAAACTCATTACTGGACACTTCATTGCACTCCAGAGAGAAGAAATCCAGCTCCACCCACCAGAACACGGACACAAGCTTCCCTAGCCAGGAAACCTTGACAAGCCACCTGTCCAACCCCACCCACAGCGAGGAGCCTCCACGATAAAGAGGAACCACCAACTGCCAGAATACGGAAAGGCCACCCCCAGACACAGCAACATAAACAAGATGAAAAGGCAGAGAAGTACTCATCAGGTAAAGGAACAGGATAAATGCCCACCAAGCCAAACAAGAGAGGAAGAGATAGGGAATCTACCTGATAAAGAATTCCAAATAATGATAGTGAAAATGATCCAAAACCTTGAAAACAAATGGAGTTTCAGATAAATAGCCTGGAGACAAGGATCGAGAAAATGCAAGAAAGTTTAAACAAGGACCTAAAAGAAATAAAAAAGAGTCAATATAAAATGAATAATGCAATAAATGAGATAAAAAATACTCTGGAGGGAACCAATTGTAGAATAACGGAGGCAGAAGATAGGATAAGTGAAGTAGAAGATACAATGGTAGAAATAAATGAAACAGAGAGGGGAAAAAAAAAGAATTAAAAGAAATGAGGACAACCTCAGAGACCTCTGGGACAATGTTAAAAGCCCCAACATTCGAATCATAGGAGTCCCAGAAGAAGACAAAAAGAAAGACCATGAAAAAATACTCGAGGAGATAATAGTGGAAAACTTCCCTAAAATGGGGAAGGAAATAATCACCCAAATCCAAGAAACCCAGAGAGTCCTAAACAGGATAAACCCAAGGCGAAACACCCTAAGACACATATTAATCAAATTAACAAAGATCAAACACAAAGAACAAATATTAAAAGCAGCAAGGGAAAAACAACAAATAACACACAAGGGGATTCCCATAAGGATAACAGCTGATCTTTCAATAGAAACTCTTCAGGCCAAAAGGGAATGGCAAGACATACTTAAAGTGATGAACAAAAATAACCTACAGCCCAGATTACTGTACCCAGCAAGGATCTCACTCAAATATGAAGGAGAAATCGAAAGTTTTACAGACAAGCAAAAACTGAGAGAATTCAGCACCACCAAACCAGCTCTCCAACAAATACTAAAGGATCTTCTCTAGACAGGAAACATAGAAAGGGCGTATAAACTCAAACTCAAAACAATAAAGTAAATGGCAACGGGATCATATTTATCAATAATTACCTTAAATGTAAATGGGTCGAATGCCCCAACCAAAAGACAAAGAGTAGATGAATGGATACAAGAACAAGACCCCTATATATGTTGTCTACAAGAGACCTACCTCAAAACAAGGGACACATACAGACTGAAAGTGAAGGGCTGGAAAAAGATATTCCCTGCAAATAGAGACTAAAAGGAAGCAGGAGTAGCAATACTCATATCAGATAAAATAGACTTTAAAACAAAGGCTGTCCCAGGTGGGATGCATGAGACAAGTGCTCGGGCCTGGTGCACTGGGAAGACCCAGAGGAATTGGGTGGAGAGGGAGGTGGGAGCGGGGATCGGGATGGGGAATACGTGTAACTCTATGGCTGATTCATATCAATGTATGACAAAACCCACTGAAATGTTGTGAAGTAATTAGCCTCCAACTAATAAAAAAAAAAAAAAAAACTGACAAAGTGAAAAAAATAAATAAAAAAATAAAAAATAAAACAAAGGCTGTGAAAAGAGACAAAGAAGGATACTACATAATGATCAAAGGATCAATCCAAGAAGAACATATAACAATTATAAATATATATGCACCCAACATAGGAGCACTGCAATATGTAAGACAAATGCTAACAAGTATGGAAGTGGAAATTAACAATAACACAATAATAGTGGGAGACTTTAATACCCCACTCACACCTATGGATAGACCAACTAAACAGAAAATTAACAAGGAAACACAAACATTAAATGATACAATAGACCAGTTAGACCTAATTGATATCTATAGGACATTTCACCCCAAAACAATGAATTTCACCTTCTTCTCAAGGGCACATGGAATCTTCTCCAGGATAGATCACATCCTGGGCCATAAATCTAGCCTTGGTAAATTAAAAGAAAATTGAAATAACTCCAAGTATCTTTTCTGATCCCAATGCAGTAAGATTAGATGTCAATTACAGGAGAAAAACTATTAAAAATTCCAACATATGGAGGCTGAACAACACGCTGCTGAATAACCAACAAATCACAGAAGAAATAAAAAAGGAAATCAAAATATGCATAGAAACGAATGAAAATGAAAACACAACCACCCAAAACCTATGGGACACTGTAAAAGCAGTGCTAAGGGGAAGGTTCATAGCAATACAGGCTTACCTCAAGAAACAAGAAAAGAATCAAATAAATAACCTAACTCAACACCTAAAGAAACTTGAAAAGGAAGAAATGAAGAACTCCAGGGTTAGTAGAAGGAAAGAAATCTTAAAAATTAGGGCAGAAATAAATGCAGAAGAAACAAAAGAGACCATAGCAAAAATCAACAAAGCCAAAAGCTGGTTTTTTGAGAAGATAAATAAAATTGACAAACCATTAGCCAGACTCATCAAGAAACAAAGGGAGAAAAATCAAATCAACAAAATTAGTAGTGAAAATGGAGAGATCACAACAACACAGAAATACAAAGGATCATAAGAGACTACTGCCAGCAACTATATGTCAATGAAATGGACAACTTGGAAGAAATGGACAAATTCTTAGAAAAGTACAACTTTCCAAAACTGAACCAGGAAGAAATGGAAAATCTTAACAGACCCATCCACAAGCATGGAAACTGAAACTGTATCAGAAATCATCCAGCAAACAAAAGCCCAGGACCAGGTGGCTTCACAGCTGAATTCTACCAAAAATTTAGAGAAGGGCTAACACCTACCTAACCCTATCCTACTCAAACTCTTCCAGAAAACTGCAAAGGAAGGTAAACTTCCAAACTCAATCTGTGAGGCCACCATCACCCTAATACCAAAACCAGAAAAAGATGCCACACAAAAAAAGAAAACTACAGGCCAATATCACTGATGAATATAGATGCAAAAATCCTTAACAAAATTCTGGCAAACAGAATCCAACAACAAATTAAAAAATCATACATCATGACCAAGTGGGCTTTATCCCAGGGATGCAAGGATTCTTCAATATCCGTAAATCAATCAATGTACATTAATAAATTGAAAAATAAAAACCATATGATTATCTCAATAGATGCAGAGAAAGCCTTTGACAAAATTCAACATCCATTTATGATAAAAACCCTCCAGAAGCAGGAATAGAAGGAACATACCTCAACATAATAAAAGCTATATATGACAAACCCAGAGCAAACATTATCTTCAATGGTGAAAAATTGAAAGCATTTCCCCTAAAGTCAGGAACAAGACAAGGGTGCCCACTCTCACCACTACTATTCAACATAATTTTGGAAGTTTTGGCCACAGCAATCAGAGAAGAAAAAGAAATGAAAGGAATCCAGATTGGAAAAAAAGAAGTAAAACTCTCACTGTTTGCAGATGACATGATCCTGTACATAGAAAACCCTAAAGATTCTACCAGAAAATTACAAGAGCTAATCAATGAATATAGTAAAGTTGCAGGATATAAAATCAACACATAGAAATCCCTTGAATTCCTATACACTAACAATGAGAAAACAGAAAGAGAAGTTAAGGAAACAATTCCATTCACCGTTGCAATGAAAAGAATAAAATACTTAGAACATATCTACCTAAAGAAATGAAAGACCTATATATAGAAAACTATAAAACACTGGTGAAAGAAACCAAAGAGGACACAAATAGATGGAGAAATATACCGTGTTCATGGATTGGAAGAATCAGTGTAGTGAAAATGAGTATACTACCCAAAGCAATCTATATATTCAATGCAATCCCTATCAGGCTACCAATGGTATTTTTCAGAGAACTAGAACAAATAATTTCACAATTTGTATGGAAATACAAAAAACTTCAAATAGCCAGAGAAATCTTGAGAAAGAAGAATGGAACTGGAGGAATCAACCTGCCTGACTTCAGGCTCTACTACAAAGCCACAGTCATCAAGACAGTATGGTACTGGCACAAAGACAGAAATCTAGATCAATGGAAGAAAATAGAAAGCCCAGAGATAAATCCATGCACCTATGAACACCTTATCTTTGACAAAGGAGGCAAGGATACACAATGGAAAAAAGACAACCTCTTTAACAAGTGGTGCTGGGAAAACTGGTCAACCACTTGTAAAAGAATGAAACTAGAACACTTTCTAACACCATACACAAAAATAAACTCAAAATGGATTAAAGATCTAAATGTAAGACCAGAAACTATAAAACTCCTAGAGGAGAACATAGGCAAAGCACTCTCCAACATAAACCACAGCAGGATCCTCTATGACCCACCTCCCAGAACATTGGAAATAAAAGCAAAAATAAATAAATGGGACCTAATTAAACTTAAAAGCTTTTGCACAACAAAGGAAACTATAAGCAAGGTGAAAGACAGCCTTCAGAATGGGAGAAAATAATAGCAAATGAAGCAACAGACATTAATCTCAAAAAGAATTAATCTCAATTAATCTCAAAAATATACATGCAACTCCTGCAACTCAATTCCAGAAAAATAAAGGACCAAATCAAAAAATGGGCCAAAGAACTAAACAGACATTTCTCCAAAGAAGACATACAGATGGCTAACAAACACGTGAAAAGATGCTCAACATCATTCATTATTAGAGAAATGCGAATCAAAACCACAATGAGGTACCATTTCATGCCAGTCAGAATGGCTGCTATCCAAAAGTCTACAAGCAGTAAATGCTGGAGAGGGTGTGGAGAAAAGGGAACCCTCTTACACTGTTGGTGGGAATGTATGCAAACTAGTACAGCCACTATGGAGAACAGTGCGGCGATTCCTTAAAAAACTGGAAATAGAACTGCCTGTCATATGACACAGCAATTTGACTGCTGGGCATACACACTGAGGAAACCAGAATTGAAAGAGATACATGTACCCCAATGTTCATTGCAGCACTGTTTATAATAGCCAGGACATGGAAGCAACCTAGATGTCCATCAGCAGATGAATGGATAAGAAAGCTGTGGTACATATACACAATGGAATATTACTCAGCCATTAAAAATAATACATTTGAATCAGTTCTAATGAGGTGGATGAAACTAGAGCCTATTGTACAGAGTGAAGTAAGCCAGAAAGAAAAACACCAATACAGTATACTAATGCATATATATGGAATTTAGAATTATGGTAACAATAACCCTGTATGAGATACAGCAAAAGAGACACAGATGTACAGAACAGTCTTTTGGACTCTGTGGGAGAGGGTGAGGGTGGAATGGTTTGGGAGAATGGCATTGAAACATGTATATTATTATATGTGAAATGAATCGCCAGTCCAGGTTTGATGCATGATACAGGGTTCAGGGCTGGTGCACTGGGATGACTCAGAGGGATGGGATGGGGAGGGAGATGGGAGGGGTTTCAGGATGGGTAACACATATACACCCGTGGCGGATTCATGTCAATGTATGGCAAAACCAATATAATATTGTAAAGTAATTAGCCTCCAATTATAATAAATTTATATTTTAAAAAATAAAATATATATCAAAAAGTTAGAAAAAATCACAACATTATAAGCACTTCTATGCTAATACACTTGAAAATTTAGGTTAAGTTGAAAAATTCCTTGAAAACCATATCACAATTAGTTTTGAAAATGCAACTAATTAAGAAAAGAGGTGGCAAAGAATCCCCCTGCAACGCGGGGGACCCTGGTTTGATTCCTGGGTCAGGAATATCACCTGGAAAAGGGATAGGCTACCCACTCCAATATTCTTGGACTTGCCTGGTGGCTCAGATGGTAAAGAATCTGCCTGAAATGTGGGAGATCTGGATTTAATCCCTGGGTTGGGAAGATCTCCTGGTGGAGGGCATGGCAACCCACTCCAGTATTCTTGTCTGGAGAATCCCATGGACAGAGGAGCCTGGCAGGCTTCAGGGGTCACAAAGAGTTGGACACGACTGAGTGACTAATCACATAGCACATAATTATTAAGACAGTTTATGTGAAAAATGGAAACTGAAGGACTGGAGATAGAACTGCAACCAATGTGGAGGTGTGTAGTTAGACAGCCTGCTAGTTTTCCAGAAGGGCAGTGAGGACAGAGGGGACTGCCATCTCTCACTTGGTCCCTGTTTCTGCAGAGGCAGGTTTGCTCCTTGGTCAGCACTGGCATGCATTACATGGAGGTGATTGCAGCAGCAGTGACAGACCTCCAAGTAGGGTGGAGCTGCAGTGTTAGTGTGGATTACTGAGAGACTGGTGCCTTTCCATGGCAGGCATTTCTGCTACTTCTCCATCTGCCAGCCCTGGGAGAGTCTGTGTCACCACAGGCAGGAACCTGAGGAGCAATCTCCAGCTGAGTAACAGGATTGGAACTGACAGAAGATTCCAGATCAAAAAAAACACAAACAGCATGTGAAACAGAATAATTGGTTTCCAACAACATCATGTATCAGAAGATGCTCATTAGAGATTCTCTGCTGAAAACTATGACTGCTATCTGAGGTCAGGGGAGTGATTTTGCCTGATCTAGTCAAAGACAGAAGAAGCTCAAAATTATATTAGGCCCCTAAAGAGTAGGGTGGAATACATTAGGAAAAAACATATGATAGCTAGCCTACCAAGCAAGAAAAACAAAATTAGAACATAAACTTCCCAAGGTAGGAGTTTTGTCTGCTTCATTCACTGCTGTATCTCCTGTGTTCTATATAATGCCTGGTATGAAGACTCTCAGTGAATACTTATTGAATGAATGAACAAAGGAGTCAAAGATAAAGGTGGAATTAAACATCAGATTGTAGGAGCTCAGCCTGTTTTTGGAAAATGAGAGGAATCAATTTTTCACAGGTTACAAGATAAAGGAAGGGATACTGGGCAAAAATAAAATAAAAATAGTATCAAAATTCCCAGATCATGTTTCCACACTAAAAAATCCACTAGAGAAGTGGAAATTAAAACAAAAATAAACAAATGGGACCCAATTAAACGTAAAAGCTTTTGCACACCAAAGGAAACAATAAACAATGTGAAAAGACCCTCAGAATGGGAAAAAACAATAGGAAATGAAACAACTGATGAAGAATTAATCTCCAAAATATATAAGCAGCTCATGTAGTTCAATACCAGAAAAACAAATCAAAAAATGGGCAGAAGACCTAAAAAGACATCTCTCCAAAGAAGACATAGAGATGCCTAATAAACACATGAAAAGATGCTCAATTAGGGAAATGCAAATCAAAACTCCAATAAAGTTTCACCTCACAACAGTCAGAATGGCCATCAACAAAAAATCTACCAACAACAAATTCTGGAGAGGGTGTGGAGAAAAGGGAACCCTCTCGTACTGTTGGTGGGAATGTAAATTGACACAGCCACTATGGATAATAGTATGGAGATTCCTAAAAAAACTAGGTATAAAACTACCATATGACTCAACAACCCCATCACTTGGCACATACCCTGAGAAAATCATAACTGAAAAAGACACATGTACCCCAATGTTCATTGCAGCATATTTACAATAGCCAGGACATGGAAGAAACCTAGATGTCCATCAACAGATGCATGGATGAAGAAGTCATGGCACATATATACAATAGAATATTACTCAGCCAGAAAAAGAAATGCATTTGAGTCAGTTCTAATGAGGTGGATGAACTAGAGCTTGTTATTCAGAGTGAAGTAAGTCAGAAAGAGAAAAACAAATATCATATATTAATGCACATATATGGATCTAGAAAGATGGTACTAATGAACCTATTTGCAGGGCAGCAATGGAGACATAGAGAACAGACTTGTGGACACAGTGGGGGAAGGAGGGGGTGGGACAAATGAGGAGAGTAGCATGGCAACATTTATTACCATATGTAAAATAGATAGCCTGTGGGAACTTGCTGTATGATGTGGGGAGTTCAAACTCTGTGCTCCGTGACAACCTAGAGGAATGGTATGGGGTTCAAGGAGGTTCGAGAAAGAGGGGACATATGCATATCTATGGCTGATTCATGTTGATGTTTGGCAGAAACCAACACAATATTGTAAAGCAATTATCCCCCAATTAAAAATAAATTATTAATAAAAATAAGTACAGTCAGAATTTGAATTACTAACAGGTATTAAGTGATTATCTACCACAGCAGGTTTAAACATTTAGTACATCCCAGGAACCTACTCTTCACAATTAAGGAATGAGAGTTGCAGTTTTCCTTTATAATTGTATGGCCTAAAGGAACATTACCAACACATTTAAGGCAGATCTAATAATTCTAAAATAAGTCTATTGTCTTTGAGGATATATATGTATTTATACTTTTGGAAAGATAAAACTTTTTTTTTTTTTAAATAATCAAAAAGACTTATTTGGGGACTTCCCCTGTGATCCAGTGGCTAAGACTCTGCACTCCCAATGCATGGGGCCCATGTTCAATCTCTGGTCAGGGAACTAGATCTCACACGACACAACAAAGCCTGAAGATCCCACATGCTGCAACTAAGACCTGGCACAGCCAAATAAACAAATAAATAATAAATACTAAAAACAAAACAAAAAGACTTATTCCACAAGTGACAACATCCATGGATTTATTTCAGGCAGGTGCTGTTAGTGGGAGGGAGAAGTGGGAGACTAGTATAAATAGAATATGGGACTGGGGGCCTTGGACACTCTTCCTGGAGACTGGGAGAGGCTAGCCACACAATAGGCTGGATGCTGGTGAATTCAAACAAGAGATCAAGAAAGTCTCACTGCAGTGGTCACCATGACATTCTTCTTTTGCTAAAAGTAAGTCCTATTCTCAATTTTCCTGGCATTTCTCTTTTCATAATTTGAGTGACAGGTCTCATATCTACTTCTACTTTTGCAGAAAAAAACCCTGAGAACTTTGTTCTCTGTGGGCCTCATTTTAAATGCATTTACCATCTGCAGAGTGACATACTATGAGTGATCAGCTACTTGGAAAACTATAACATTTTTTTCCTGATTTTTCTTTTTTTGCCTGTCTGGTTCCAACAATTCTAGTGGTTGCTTCCTCCTGTATATACTTCTACCACTTTAATGAGCATTTGGATGTTATTTTGATCTGTTTTAATAACCAACTATAAAATAATTTCAATATTTAAAACAAACCTCATGGAGATTTTGTGGGAGTGATATTGGGGAGCTTTCGAGTTTATATTATCCCCATTTGGGCAGGGGAGGAAAGAAAGAAAAAAAGAACCAGAACTAAAACTAGCTCCATTTAGACGTCTTTGTACAAATAGAGAAAAAGTGAGGTAAGAAACCAAACGGATAGTACTGATCATACATGGAGTGCATGATTTAAACTTCTTCTTCATATACCTCTGTATTATTTATTAAAGCAAGCATGAATTATTTTTGTAATTTCCTGAAGCTGAATGAACTAAATGTAACAAATGAGAAACATTATGGTGTTTCCTTAAAAAATTAAACATGGAATTACCACATGATCCAGCAATTCCACTTCTGGGTATATACCCCCAAAGAATTGAATCAGGGTCTCAAATAGATATTTGTACCCCAAAGTTCATAGTGGTGTTATCCATAATAAGCAAAAGGTGAAAACAACCCAAGTCATCAATGGAAAAGATTATACAGAAAAAATATATATACATTCTTGCTGTAATAAGTTAAACAATACAGATAAAACTAAAGTCTTCCTTGACCACTTTCCTATCTGGATACATAACTTTAAACACACTGAGTCCTACTTAATCCTCATCACCAGCCCATGATTTTTTTTTTTTTTTTTTTTTTTTAATTTTCTTGGCTGAGCCACTTGGCATGTAGAATCTTAGCTCCCTGGAACCCACACCCCTTGCATTGAAGTGCAGAGTCTTAACCACTGGACTGCTAGGGAAATCCCACCAGCCCTTGATTTAAGTATTACTACAATCTCCATTTTACAGATGAAGAAACTGCTCTGCAGAGAAGGGAATGACCTCCTAGGAGTCAGAAAGTTCTCCCTTCTAGATTTCAACTCAGGCAAACCAATTACTGACTGTGCTCTTGCCTCTGCCTTTGTGTCAAACTCTGGCTGGGTACTGAGGACAAGGATGTAGCTGCTGCCCTCAGGAATTCTCAGTGTGATAAGAGAAGAGATACAAAATTAGTCTAGTCCCTCATGGAAATGCAAAAGTTAAACTGATGACACCTACAGAGCAGAGGCTCTTTATCTTTCCGTTCCCCAAAAGAGATACTTTTTACAAGATATTAAGTTTCTTTTAAAGAGAACTTAAGTTGTATGTAGACTTTTGAGGTTTTGGGTTTTTTTTTTTTGAGTCTCAACTCACATGTCACCTCCTCAGAGAGCCCTTTCTAAATTACTCAGAATAAAACAGCCCTCTGTCCCATGTCAGTTACTCTCTCTCACATGACTGACTACCTTTCCTCACAGCGTTTTCTTTGCCTGCTGTTTTCTGTTCTTTATTTGTGTGTTTGCTGTCTGTCTTCCCCCACCAGAACGCAGCTCTGCGAGAGCAGGGGTCTCATCCATTCTGTTTACACTGAGCCTCCGGTGGTGAGAACAGGGTTTGGCTCTTGGTCAGTGGCCATATTAGTTTCCAAGGGCTGCCATATCAAAGTACCACAAACTGGGTGGCTTAAATCAACATAAATTCAGAACGTCCCTTGTGGTCCAAGGGTTAAGAAGCCTCCTACCAATTTAGGGAACATGGGTTCAACCCCTGGCCTGGGAAGATTCCACATGATGTGGGGCAGCTAAGCCCATGTACGGCAACTACTGAGTCTGAGCTCTACAGCCCATGAGCTACAACGAGAGAAGCCTGTGCACCACAACTAGAGAAAGCCTGCTTGCAGTCATGATGGTCCGGTGCAGCCAATAATAAATAAGTGAACTTTTAAAAAGCAAACAAAGAAATGTATCGCTTATTGGCCTTTTGGCTAAGATCAAGTGTAAAAAACAGAAACTTATTCTTTCACTGTCTTGGAGACCAGCAGTCAAGGTATTCAATCAAGGATTTCAATCAAGGTGTTGGTGGGACCGTGCTCTCTGGGAAGGCTCTGGGTTAGAATGCCTCCTTGTCTCTTCCTTCCTAGATCTGGTGGTTGCCAGCAACCCTTCTCCTTGGTTTGTACTGTATCATTCCAGCTTCTGCTTCTGTCCTCACATGGCCTTGCTCCCTTTGTGCAACTCCTCTGTGTCTCTGTTTCCAAATACCTCTCTCTATCAGGACACTAGTCATTGGATTTAGGGCCCACTCTAAGCCAGTACATCTCTCAGCCAGTACACTCTCAGCCAGTATGATCATGTCTTAATGCCATCTACCAAGACCCTATTTTAAAATAAGATCCAGGTCATAGGTACCAGGGGTTAGTACATCAACTTATTTTGGGGGGTAGGGGTGGGGACACAATTCAACCCACAATAGTAGCCAATAAATATACTGAACAAATGAGCTAGCATTCACTGGAAAAATGGTATACAATATGGTGAACTCTCAAAGGGGTTCAGGCAAAGGCTCTAGAAGGTGTTATTCTCCACAGGTTTTGATCCAACAGAACATAAAACGTCTTTTGCTGGCTGTAGTAACCAAAGTTGTGTGTGCAGTTCAAGGAGAATAATGACTCCAATGTTCTAGATGGGGTATGGAGTTTTAGTTGCTGTATTCTCAATGTTCTTCTATATTTATTTTATGAGAGTAATGTAATGCCATTATAAATAAAGTTTGGAAAAGGGAGAAAAGAAAATCAACTCTAATCCCACTTCCTTAAGTACTTTGGGGGAAATTTATGTGGAAATCACTCTGGACAGAGGGAACAGCAAGGACACAAGCCTTGAGGCGTAAACAAGCTTGGCATGTTCAAGGAGCAGAGAAGGTAGCACGGCTGGGGTAGCTGCAGCCTGCCGGGTGTTCCAGATCTCATTTTGGACATCAGTTCCCAAATCAACAAACTTCCTTCCCTGGTAATCTTTCCCAAACACGCTACCTTCCACACCCCTTCCCCATACACACTAATATGGTGGGGAGGCTGTGGTGTAGACCTGGTGTGTTTAGAGGGGAGTAGATAATAGATGCAATCGGGTACTCTCTCCAAGGCATTTGGAATTAGGATGGATAAGTGTTAAGCAGTCTCTCTGTGAAGCTCTGTGACCCTGGAAGCTGTGAGGAAGGTGCTCCACTTCAGTCAGAGGCAAAGGAGGCAGGTCAGCGACAGAGCAGCAGGGATGCAGAGCCCAGTCCTGCCAGTTAACTCCCCAGTCCATCCATCACAAAAGTCAGCCACATTTCTGCCTCAGGTTCCAGGGGACTTCCCTCATCCCTATCAAACATCCTCATTCCTTTAACTCAAGCTGACCTGTGTCAACCTCTAGAGAAGTGTTTTGAGGAAAGGAGTTCTGTGGTCAAATACTCAGGAAACAGTGGCTTAAATCAAATATAATAGCTTTTTATCTGCAGACCTCTTAGAGCCCTTAATAGCATTATGTACATTCAAAAAGGAACTCTCCAAAAAGGAACTCAAGTGAGATGCATTGCCTACTTTGACTTCCTAGGTTGTGCTGGGAAATGTAATTAAACAGGATGCCAAGCTGAGTGGTTTCAGCTTCTGCTTTGGCTGGTCCTGGAAGATGAAGAACAACAGAAGAGGGTCCATCTATTCTGACCACCAGGAACACAGGTGTTGCTAAAACATTCCATCACAACAAGTAATTTTATCCAGGAGAGAGGAAGGGAAAAGTCAGACACAGACAGACAGACAGATACCTGAAGGACCGAGGTAAAGAGAGTACAGTTACATTGTGCTTGTCATCCATCAGGTCTGACCTTTCAATACAACAATTGAAAGAATGTCAGCAGGCTACAGTCCATAGGGTCACAGAGTTGAACACGACTGAGGTGACTTGGCACATTTGCACAGAACAATTCCAAATCATTTGCCAGCTTCAAGATCACATTCTTTTCATTCCAATCCCAAAGAAAGGCAATGCCAAAGAATGCTCAAACCACCTCACAATTGCACTCATCTCACACACTAGTAAAGTAATGCTCAAAATTCTCCAAGCCAGGCTTCAACAGTATGTGAACCGTGAACTTCCAGATGTTCAAGCTGGATTTAGGAAAGGCAGAGGAACCAGAGATCAAATTGCCAACATCCACTGGATCATCAAAAAAGCAAGAGAGTTCCACCAAAACATCTACTTCTGCTTCATTGACTATGCCAAAGTCTTTGATTGTGTAGATCACAACAAACTATGGAAAATTCTTAAAGAGATGGGAATACCAGACCACCTGACCTGCCTCTTGAGTAATCTGTATGCAGGTCAGGAAGCAACAGTCAGAACTGGACATGGAACAACAGACTGGCTCCAAATCAGGAAAGGAGTACATCAAGGTGGTATTTGTTATCCTGCTTAATTAACTTATATGTAGAGTACATCATGAGAAACTCTGGGCTGGATGAAGCACAAGCTGGAATTAAGATTGCTGGGAGAAATATCAATAACCTCAGATATGCAGATGATACCACCCTTATGGCAGAAAGTGAAGAAGAACTAAAGAGCCTCTTGATGAAAGTGAAAGAGGAGAGTGAAAAAGTTGGCTTAAGACTCAACATTCAGAAAACTAAGATCATGGCATCTGGTCCCATCACTTTGTGGCAAATAGATGGGGAAACAGTGGGAACAGTGACAGACTTTATTATTATTATTATTATTATTATCATTTGAGCTCTAAAATCACTGGTGATGGTGACTGCAGCCATGAAATTAAAAGACACTTGCTCCTTGAAAGAAAAGTTATGACCAACTTAGATAGCATATTAAAGAGCAGAGACATTACTTTGCTAAAAAGGGTCTGTCTAGTCAAAGCTATGGTTTTTCCAGTAGTCATGTATGGATGTGAGAGTTGGACTATAAAGAAAGCTGAGCACCAAAGAATTGATGCTTTTGAACTGTGGTGTTGGAAAAGACTCTTTAGAGTCCCTTAGACTGCAAGAAGATCCAACCAGTCCACCTGAAAGGAAATCAGTCCTGAATATTCATTGGAAGGACTGATGCTAAAGCTGAAACTCCAATACTTTGGCCACCTGATGTGAAGAACTGACTCATTTGAAAAGACTCTGATGCTGGGCAAGATTGAAGGCAGGAAGAGAAGGGGATGACAGAGGATGAGATGGTTGGATGGCATCACCGACTCAATGGACATGAGTTTGAGTAAACTCTGGGAGTTGGTGATGGACAGGGAGGCCTGGCGTGCTGTGGTTCATGGGGTCACTAAGAGTTGGACATGACTGAGGGACTGAACTGAACCAAAGATCCCATTCCACTAGTTGACATCCCCACTCAGGTGAGCCTAAAATGTATGTCATCCACAAAATGATTTACTGTCTGAACTTGGGACTCGGCCCTCCACCTCTTCTGGCCATTCAGAAAAGATTAGGTAGAAACCGTGGGCTTCATAACTGGCCGCCAAGCACCCCAGGGCTTGCTCTTCGTTTCCCTTGTCATTCACCATCGCTTACAGTACTGGGCGCCCAGAGATGAGCAGGACTGGCCTGGCCGGGGAAACTCCCAGTCTGATCGATGTAGAGAATGAAGTTTCAAACTGACACCTGGCACAGAGGGTGGGAATGCGGGGCAGAGGGTGTTGTGGGGCAGAGGGGAGACACTGAGCTTGATCAGGGGGGGCGTAGGGCTAGATCTAAGCTTTATAGGTGCAAGAGGAGAGAGCAGAGGTACAGCGCTCTAACCCACCTAGAGGACTCAGATTCAGGGCTGGGCGGCCCTTGCTCAGAGAATACTACACTGCTGGATATTGCAGACTGGGTATAGGAAACCGGTTTTAGGTGATGCTTATCCATGACAAGCCATTTGTCCACATGCTTCAGTGAGTCACAAACTCCCCGGGGCCGAACCCGAGTGTTGCGCCTACAAGCTCTTAGGTCACCTGCATAGAACGTTTAAGTGCGGGGGCGCCCTCAACACTGGGTTTCTATTTAGACCTAGCCAGGCGCCAGCCCAGCAGCCTGACCCCGCCCCCTCCCGCCTGGGCCCGCCCCCGGGGGCGGAGACC
Source organism: Cervus canadensis (assembly GCF_019320065.1). Classification (NCBI taxonomy): domain Eukaryota; kingdom Metazoa; phylum Chordata; class Mammalia; order Artiodactyla; family Cervidae; genus Cervus; species Cervus canadensis. The sequence continues at coordinate 8,492,442 of NC_057392.1, read as the reverse complement.
GCCGAAGCTGCAGGCTTAGTGTACAGCGGCGAGCGGCTGCCGCGCAGCGCATTCCCAGGCGCGGCGCTCGGTGCTCTGCTTAGAACCCCGAGTTTGCGGCGCGGAAACTGCGCGGGCGAGTCCACTCGGGCAGGTGCGGCGCGGCGCGGCGGTCTGGTCTTCGCCCTTGGAGGACCGATGTGCCCGGGCGTCGCGGCGCGCAGCCCTGAACTCAGGTGAGGGCAGAGGGAGAAGACAAGATGCCCTCGGAGGAGCCCTGCGCCCCCGGCGCCCCGGGGACCGAGCGCGCGCCGGGCCGCGAGCCGCGCCTACCCAGCCAGCTGCTGCCAGAGCTCTACGCCTTCGCGGCGCGCGTGCTGTTCTGCTTGGCGCCCGTCTACCTAGCTGGCTACCTGGGGCTCAGCATCACCTGGCTGCTGCTCGGCGTCCTGCTGTGGATGTGGTGGCGCAGGAACCGCCGCGGGAAGCTCGGACGCCTCGCTGCCGCCTTCGAATTCCTAGACAACGAACGCCAGTTCATCAGCCGCGAGCTGCTCGGCCAGCACCTGCCCGCTTGGGTGAGCCGGGCCTAGCCGGGCGGAGGGTCGGAGTTGGGGCGGATGCCTTGGGGGTTCGGAAGGAACTTGCGGTCGGCGAAGGAGCTGGGGCGCGCAGACCCGAAGGAGGGCGGGAGCCGGGGACCCTCACACCTGGTCCCCAGGGGACAGACCCTGGGGGCGGTGGCCGTGCCTCTCGCCGCGGCGCTCCCTGGTCTCATTCCCACCTCTGGTCCTGCTGTGCTGGGAGCGTGAACCAGGGTTTCACTTGAGGGCCCAGAACCTGGGAGAAAAATCGCAGGCGGGCCACACCCAGGAGAAAAACAAGGGCGTCTGGGACTCTGCAAAGTTACTGGTGAGGGAAACAGAAGACACTTCTTCCACTCGCCTGTTGATTCAAGGCAAAAACGCAGGGTGAAACACTGACAGATACTGCAGTAGCAGAAGCGCAGACTAGCTGCCGTTGGCAGAGGCTGGGACAGAGGGAGGCGGCCGGGCTAGAGACGAGAGTTCAGGGCTGGGACTGCGAGGGGGAGAGAGAGGCCCGGCCTCCGCCTACCTGGGACACAGGCTTCTTTCCCTCCCTGGGCTGGTAGAGACACGCAGATACACATTCTGCAGCTACACAACCATCTCCTGGTGTGGAATGAACTGGACTATGGCTTCTCAGATGCTTCTGGTCCTGAGAATCTCCTGGCCCACCTAACAAAAACAAGCTCTAGGCCCCACCTCACAACCCTCAGGTGGAATTAAGGAACCTCCCTGAGTCTCATGATCAGATGAGTTTGGGAAAAACACCTGCAAGAGGGGTATTCGGTCTGAGACTTGGTCCCCCGCAAGCCCCTTTCTCTGGGTGATGAACTGGGGCTGGTTGTCTCTGATGGCTTCCAGATACATTCAGGCACACGGGGGAGAGCTGTCCAGACCCCTCACTTCCTCTGGCTTGAGGCCTGTACTGTAGAATCCAGCCGGGCTGTAGGTTCCTCACCCCTGCCTGTGACAGTAACTTCTGAAGTGGGATGTGAAGAAGATATTAGAAAGGCCTGTTCATGTTAAATTTGAAAGTAAGCTTTATTGCATTAGTTTTCTACAGTTGCTGTAAAGTACTACAGACTGGGTAGCCTAGAAATTTATCAAGACCAAGGTGTTGGCAAGGTTGGTTTCTTCTGATGCCTCTCCTTGGCTCTGTTCCCCTATGTCTTCATGTGGCCCTACCTCTGTATATATCTGTGTCTGAATTTCCTCTTCTTATCATCAGTCAGATTAGATTAGGGCCCACTCTAATGGTCTTGTTTTAACTTAATCATCTCTATAAAGACTCTGTTTCCAAATACAGTCACATTCTAAGGTAGCCAGGGTTGGGACTTCAAAATATAAATTTTGGGAGACACAATTTAGCTCATAATACCTTTTATTTATTTATTTAACTGCTTCAGGTCCCAAGTGCAGCATGCAGGAACTTTTTTAGTTGTGGCATGTGATCTAATTCCCTAACCAGGGATCAAACCCAGGCCCCCTGCATTGAGAGCACAGAGTCTTACCAACAGACCACCAGGGAAGTCCCCATAATACTTACTAATATATGGATGGACAGTACAGCTTTAGGAGTAGGTTTACAAATATTGGGTAGCAGCCATGGAGACTGAGTCTGGGGCTTTACTCCCCCAGACCTTGCTTATTCTGGAGGCTTGTGATCTTGAAAAGTGTGGACCCAGAGAGCAGGCCTGTACCTGACCACACTCCTTGCTCAGTGTTGAGGGAGCTCAGGCTGCCTTAGGCCTCTGTTGTGACCCCCATGGCAGCCTCAGTCCCTGAGACCTCACTGAGTGACACCTCTGCCTTTTTGCCCCTCTCTGTGTTAGGAAGGCCTCCAGGCACTTAGCTGTATACCAAGGCAATGTTTCTGAAATTGGAGTAAGAATCAGATCCTGTAGCGGCCCTGATACTCCCCAACCCCCTATCCTCCCACAAACACCATGGAAACTGTTCTGGCTTCTCTTGGGGGAGGTGACCCCAGAGCTACATGGACCTAGCCAACAGGGAGCTCAGCGAGATGGATGAGACAGAACACAAAACGGTACCTCCTGGATTCTCACCCTGTAAACCATACCCCGGGCCTGAGCCAGCTGGGTTGAAGCAGTGGCCCTGCCAAAGGCAGTCTAAGCAGAGAAGGCCTGTGAGCACAGTGTGGAGGCACTGTGTGGTTGGTATCTGAGCAGGTGTTGGGTGGTTTGCCTGGCTGATGTGTGCAATACAAGCTGAAGGACAGGGGCCAGATTGATGGAGGTTGGGGCTGATTCTGAAGGGAGTCTGGGGAAGGTTTTGGAAAGGTCCTACAAAAAGCAGAAGGGAGGGAGGGGTGAAGCTGGAGGAAAGAGTCCAGTTGAGAAACCAATTTTAGCCAAGGTGGTATCAGTGGTAGTGGGGACCAAGAGATGAGGATGAGAGCTGAGCAGGGTGGGACTGTAGGTGCGGGGTGGGGGGGGGGGCGCCCTAGAGCAGGGTGCAGGAGGGACCAGGGTCTTCTGCATTCTGATTTGGAGAGCTGGGTGCCTATGACTGGGACCAGGGATCTGGAATGTGAAGCAGGTCTGGGGAAGTAGGTTGTCTGTGTGAACACCTGTGGAGAGCACACAAATAGATGCAAACGTGGGCTTTTGAATCTGCCTCATGGAGATTTCCATGCCTGGGGATGATGTGGAAAATCTGGAACCTACTTGGTTGAATTTCCCTCTGCCTGCCTCCCGAGGACACGCATAGTTTATGAAGACAGGTGGCTCCCGTGCGGTGGGGAAGAGGGACCCTTGCCCACGATTTCAGAGCTCGGGCATCTTTATCTTACATGTGGACCTTTAAGTGGGCCTTCCCTGTTTGGAGAACTGGTTTTCTTGAGGGAAAGGGGATTGATGGACTATGATCTTTGGCGTCAAGAAATATTTTTACTAATTAGCAACTGACAAGCCACTAGCCAGGGTGTTGAAGAAAAGGTCTTGAGGGCCTTGAAGCCCTACAGGTCATCACCCAGCACCCAGTGAGTGAGGGTGGACCCGCCTGGGCTGCTTGTCCAGCCACGCGCACACCTTGCTCTAATTTGCACCCAGTCCCTGTGAGGGGACAGAGGCCAAGGCCAGGCTGAGCCACACCTGAGAGGCCACAGCGGTACCTTCTCACTGGAGCTGTCCTTTCCTGCCCCACTAGACTCCTCCTCAACTTGTCATACAAGCTGCTGCCTCCAGGTGATCAGAGAAGTTGCTTTCCCACGCTGGCTGTCATTGTCCCCACCTGAAATCCTGTTAAAGGAGGTTGTTTCTGTTCTAACTTGAGACAGCCCCGCTCCTCCTCTGGTTCCCTTCCAGGAACAGTTCAAGGGAAGGCTGCTTCTGCTATAGAAGGGGTCACAAGTGACGATGCCAGGGAAGCCCTTGTCCTGTGAATGTGGCCCGGCCACGTGGAGAGACAGCAGTTCCTCTTATGAACAGGGGAGTGGCCACTGCCTGCCGCTCATGCCAGTGTTCCTCATACTCAGTTTTTAGATTTTTCAAAGAATTAAAAGCACGACCAAGCAACTTTCACTTTCAAGAGCCTTTTCGGTCAGCCCACCTTGCCAGGGCTGGGAGCTGTGGACAGCACAGTAATAGAACTAGAGACCTTGATCCTATAGTCTCTGCTCCACCACTCATCTAGCCATTGGCCTTGAAGACTCAGTTTCTACATGTGGTTGGGATGAGTTGAGTCTGAAAAGCTGCTTGTTCGGAGCCAGGCATGACTGCATGCTCTGGGGGTCTATCACTATATCCTTTGCAATTTCCCAGACCTCCCAACTCTCCATTTTTCTAACATGAAATGAAGCTCATTACCAAGTGGCCCAGCAGCAAATGTGCTCTGGAGTTGGATGGCTGCAGGGTGCAGGGCCCATTGGAGACTCCACCCTTCCTGGGGTTCCGTTCACGGAATTCCAGCTCTGGTACTCCCTAAACTTCCCACCTGATCTTCAGAGTCAGTCCTTCGTGCTCTGGGCTTCTCAGGTAACCTGTACTGCTTGAAGCCTCCACCATCCCCCACCCAGAGGCTCAGGCCCCCAGCTGGGTCTCCACAGGCTGTCTTCTAGATCTGGACACAATTGGCCCTTTGCCGCCCCGTGGCTTATGGGTTGTTGCTCATGGAGCCCTTGACCAGCGTTCACTTGGATAATTGGTTTGTTTATCAGATATTTGTTGTGCTGCTGCCACAAGTGGGCTGGTGTGAGGAGGGAAGTTTGGTATGAGTCTCACCTGCCTCCAGGTGAATGTGTCTGGGGGCTTAGGGCCTGGTAGTCAGGGGAAGGAACTGTCAGAAACCTTGTGTCTGTCTGTGGTCTCAGGCCTGGCTGAGCTCACTCTCCTGGCAGCCAGTAGCAGTCAGTTGGCAGCTTCGTGGGAGACAGTTAACCCTCGTGTATCTGCTGCGGTGGGAGTGGGCTGATGTGATGTGGTGGTGTGGACTTGAAGTCTGAGGCTCATTCACTGGGGGACCTTGAGAAGGTCCCCTGTCTTCTCTGAGTCTCTGATTCCTGCCTGAAAATGATGAGGTTCTAGGGGAGGCTCTAGAGCCTTTTTAGCTGCAGGAGTGTGCCACCATTGATCAGCCCCAACTTAGCTTTTCTCCAGTGCCCCAAACCCACAGGACACTGTTCCCAATCTTTCTTGCCTCCCCACCACCTAAGTGGGCGTGCCCACTGAGGCAAACATCCAGGAGAGGAGAGCCATTCGCTCAAACTATTGAGCGATCCAAGGTTCACAGCAGCATCCCTGGGACGATGATACATGGGAAGGATCCTTCTAAGTTTCTGTGCCAGCTGTTCAGCCTGACAACCAGGGCTGAAAGCTTTGCTTTCCTGAGGCTGAGAGTTCACATTCCTTTTGTGGGTGGAGTAGCAGTCTTCCAGGGCCCAGGCTCCCACAGTCTGTCCTGATACTTCTGCTAATTAGGGGAGTAAATGCAGTGACAGCTGTGAGCTAGGGTGGGAACTCTCAACTTCAATCCCAAAGCTCAATTCTCAGAGTCAGGGTCGTGGAGCCTGGTTTTAAACATCAAGACTGGTTGGGCATGGCTTGGAGCTAGGGACTTCTTTCCCAAAAGGCCCCTACAGCCCCCATGAGGTCATTCATATGGCTCCGAGTCAGGCCCATCTTCAAGAATGAAGGGGCAGGGCAGGTTTTAATCATGCCCCTTGGGTCTCTGCCCCACGACCTAGTGATGCTTCATGGACTTATCATGTCCTGGGCCTGGATTGGGTAATAAGAGAGGCAGAATGTGGGCCTGGCACAGGGATCTTAGGCATCCACATGTTTGTTCCTTTACTCAGTGAGCAAACATCTATCGAGGACTTGCAGTGTCAGGCACCATGCTGTACCCTGGCCCGCAACATGAGTGACACATGGTCCCTGCTTTCAAGGAACCCCTGAGCTGAATGGGGATTCAGACCCACAAGAACAGCCTTTTCTGACACAGCACGATCAGTCCTACAAGGTGGAATGCAGATTCTGGGAAAGCATGGGGGAGGGAATGAATCTAATCCAGACAGCCTCCTTGGAGAAAGAGGCTGTAGGAAGGGGTGGGTCACTCTGAACCCAAAGTTTCCATCATGTTTGGTCAGTTGAGTGCCTCATCTTGTCCTGGGGTGAGCAGATCTGGACGGTAATTAGTGATACCCAGACTCACAGGACTCTGATGCTGGAAAAGATTGAGGACAAAAGTCGAGGAGGGTGGCAGAGGATGAGATAGTTAGATAGCATCACTGACTGTGTGCTCACTGACTGTGAGCTCAAAGCACATGAATCTAAGCAAACTCTGGGAAATAGTGAAGGACAGAGGAGCCTGATGTGCGGCAGTCCGTGGGGTCGCAAAGAGTCAGACACCGGATAAGACTTAGCGATTGAACAACAGCAACAAGACTCACAGTAGACTGCCTGGTGCAAGTTACGGGGAGCTGAATCTTCCTGGAATAGAGGTGTCCCCGAAACCTTTTCTCCAAGCTAAGGATCCAAGTCATTGGGAGGTCAGCTGTACGTTGGGATCAGGGTCAAGAGTGGAACAGTCCCTGTCCTTCAGCAGGGGACAGAAAAGCATGGAGAGCTGATTCCAGCTTCTCTTGGCCTTGTGGTCCAGAGCCTTGACCCCAGGCAGAGATGGCCCGTCTGTAGGTATGACCCCAGTGACTTTGGGGGAGCTGCTGGGAGGTGTGAGCTGTCATCCCCACCATGACTCATGAAGGCCACAACACAGCTACATAGAGGAGCAGGGGACTGGGGCCCTGCCTTCCTATCCTCCCACCCCTCCATTCGTAGTTGCTTCTGGTAGAATCTCAGGCATTTTTAAATCTCAGGAAACCTAGAGCTCATAGCCCCAAAGTGTTCCCATGTGCTGGAGGGAAGTTTCCCCCCTCTCTCTTCCCCTCCCTTCCTCCACCACTTCCTCTTCTACTGCAAATAGTGAAGAGACAGTTAAATGTTTTCTGGCCCAGTGGGAACTATTAAAGGAACAGAGTCTCATTCTCGTTACCTATCCTGTCACTTCAAACCAAGATGACGGTTGAATCCCTCAGCCTGCACTGGGAGTCGGGGCTCAGCTCCTGTGCCCCCTCTCTGTGTAGGTGTGGGTGGCTGCTCCTGCCTGAGAGGTCCCATCCCAGTGTGCCCAGGGCCACTAGTCCTTGAAAAGCCAAGGAACTCTCCAGGAGGTAGGATGTTTCAAGATCCCAGGTTCACCCACTTCATTCTTTTGCCCATACTATGTTTACTTTTTAAAGTAACTGGTTATAAACTGGTTGAAAATCTCGTTTTTCTGGTTATAAAAGTGCACATATTCCCATGGTAGGATATTTGGAAATGGACTATAAGTAAATATTAGAGTAAGCATTTACAATTCCACCACCTGGAAATATACCCTATGTTTGAGAGCACTTCCTTGGTATAAAAGGTGTATGAAAACAATCTTTTGAAAACTTGTACCCTTGAATTTTTTTTTTCTTTTTGTGTCCTTAATATTATCTTGCAAACATTCTTTCAAAAAATCCTTAAAGGTTATGATATCCTTAATATAAAGAGACCATAAATGGCTTGACCATTTCTTGGACATCCACTATTTTGGTTATGTCCAAGTTTGTTCCGTTTCTGTGGTGGGCCGAGGTGGGTGGTACTTCCTCTCTGTGTCTGGAAATTTCTCCCTCTGATCTTCCAGTCTGGCTCCCTTTACTCTTCCTTCAAGTCCAAGCTCAGGAACCTATGCTGGGACCCTTCTCTCACACCCACTTCCCCTGTTGACTTGAACCTACCTATTTTTATGTCCAACTTTTCCTCTAGATCAAATATTCTTTTAAGGTATGTGTCTTGTACCTCTCTCTACCCTCAGCTCCTTGCTCAGTGCCCAGTTCAGATAGGCTTTCAATAAAAATCTGTGGCATGAATGCCACACTGAACATCTGCAATGTAAATCTTAGTCCCTGGATTTCCCTGGTGTTCCAGCAGTTAAGACTTGGGCTTCCAATGCAGGGGACCTGGGTTTGATCCCTGGCTGGGGATCTAAGATCCCACAAGCTTTGTAGTATAGCCAAAAGATTTAAAAAAAAAAAATCTCAGACCCCGTTTCTCTAATTCCTTACATAGATTACACATTAAACTTATCTGTCAAAACTTAAGAACTTGAAAGGTCCTCATTTCCACCTCACCATGGCCTTATCAGCATGGAGGAGGAACAGGCGGAGGAGGAAGAAGATGATGACTATTGCTGTTCAGTCACATCTCCCAGAGCTTGCTCAAATTCACTGAGTCAGTGATGCCATCCAACCATCTCATCCTCTGTCATTCCTTTCTCCTGCCTGTAGTCTCTCCCAGCATCAGGGTCTTTTCTTCACATCAGGTGGCCAAAGTATTAGAGCTTCAGCTTTAGCATCAGTCCTTCCAATGAATATTCAAGGTTGATTTCCTTTTAGATTGACTGGTTTGATCTCCTTACTGTCCAAGGGACTCTCAAGAGTCTTCTCCAACACCACAATTCGAAGGCATCAATTCTTTGGTGCTCAGCCTTCTTTATGGTCCAACTCTCACAACTGTACATGACTACTGGAAAAACCATAGCTTTGACTAGGCGGACCTTTGTTGGCCAGTTAACGTCTCTGCTTTTTAATATGCTGTCTAGGTTGGTCATAACTTTTCTTCCAAGGAGTAAGCATCTTTTAATTTCATGGCTACAGTCACCATCTGCATTGATTTTGGAGCCCAGGAAAATAAAGTCTGTCACTGTTTCCATTTTTCCCCCATCTGTTTGCCATGAAGTGATGGGACCAAATGCCTGGTCTTCGTTTTTCGAAAGTTGAGTTTTAAACCAGCTTTTTCACTCTCCTCTTTCACCTTCATCAAGAGGCTCTTTAGTTCCTCTTCACTTTCTGCCATTAGGGTGGTATCATCTGTATATCTGAGGTTATTGATATTTCTCCTGGCAAAATTCTCTTGATTCCAGCTTGTGCCTCATCCAGCCCAGCATTTCACATGCTGTACTCTGCAAATAAGTTAAATAAGCAAGGTGACAATATACAGCCTTGACGTACTCCTTTCCTGATTTGGAACCAGTCTGTTGTTCCATGTCTGGTTCTAACTGTTGCTTCTTGACCCACATACAGGTTTCTCAGAAGACAAGTAAGGTGGTCTGGTATTCCTATCTCTTGAAGAATTTCCCACAGTTTGTTGTGATCCACACAAAGGCTTTGGCGTAGTCAATGAAGCAGAAGTCGATGTTTTTCTGAAATTCTCTTGTTGTTCCTATGACTCAACGGATGTTGGCAATTTGATCTCTAGTTTTTCTGCCTTTTCTAAATCTAACTTGTACCTCTGGAAGCTCTCGGTTCATGTATTGTTGAAGGATTTTGAGCATGACTTTGCTAGCCTGTGAAATGAGCACGATTGTCCGGTAGTTTGAACATTCTTTGGCGTTGCCCTCCTTTGGGATTGAATGGTTGGCCTTTTACTAATTTAATGAGCAAGAGGATACGTTTTTTACCGTCCAGGCATTACCAGACCTACCACTGAACTCTCTGGCAATTTAGGGTTATACTCAGGTGGGGCTTCCCCAGTGGCTTAGTGGTAAAGAACCTGCCTGCAGTGCGGGAGACCTGTGTTCAATCCCTGGGTCAGGAAGATCCCCCGCAGAAGGGCATGGCAACCCACTCCAGTATTCTTGCCTAGAGAATCCCATGGACAGAGGAGCCCAGCAGGCTACAGTCCACTGGGTCACAATGAGTTGGACACGACTGAAGCGACTTTGCATGCATGCATGCACTCCTTGAAACAATGACTCTGCAGGTGGCTCAGAGCAGTCCCTCTCTGCTCTGAGCCCTTATCCTCAGCCTGGATGACAGGCTTCTGCCACCCACATTATCTGTCTGCTCAGTCATCCTGCCGAGTCCAGCCAACTGAGGACAGTTCAAGGCTAGTTGTGCTGTTCTGGAACCTAAAGATTCTAGAACAGTTGTTATTGTTTAGTTGCTCAGTTATGTCCAACTCTGCAACCACATGGACCTGTAGCCCGCCAGAATCCTCTGTCCATGGGATTTTTCAGGCAAGAATACTGGAGTGGGTTGCCATTTCCTTCTCCAGGGGAATCTTCCCACCCACGTCTCCTTCATTGATAAATGGATTCTTTACTGCTGAACCACCAGGGAAGCCCAAAAATGAAATTCCAAGCTGGCAAAGCAGTTATTTCTCTTAAGGCACTTTGGGCAGGGTGATTTTCACCCCAAAAGCAGCAGATTTAATAGCTGTTTTCAGGACTTTCCTGGTGGTTCAGTGGTTAAGACTCCAAGCTTCCAATACAGGGGGCTCAGATTCAGCCCCTGGTTGGGGAACTAAGATCCAACATGCTGTGCTGTGCAGTCAAAAATAATAATAATTTTAAAAAGCAGTTTTCATGGTTAAATGTTTACCTCCAAAGAACAGAGGAAAAAGGGATGTAAGGCAATGTTTCATCAGGAGTTAAGTGACTGAAATATGGGCTGTTTTCTGGTGGGGGAGGAACTCTGCAGAGGCACCCACAGAGCAGGGACTGTCTCAAGAGAATAAGAGCCCAGCAAGGCCTCTTGTGCAGCATACCCTTCCCCACCAGACACCTGGGAGAGGATCTTCTCTCTTCTTTCCAGTGGGGGCAGGGCGGGGGTTGGCGAGATCAGATGAGTCAGCAGGAGTGTGTGTATAGAAATGCCCTTTGGAGCAGGATCCAGAGGCTTTTTTCTTTTTCTTTCTAGAAAAGAGAGTGTGTACTTAGATCTTTGTGTGTACATGTGATTTAGTGGCAGAAAGTGAAGAGAGACTAAAGAGTGTCTTGATGAGGGTGAAAGAGGAGACTGAAAAAGCTGGCTTGAAACTCAACACTTAAAAAACTAAGATCATAGCATCTGGTCCCATTACTTCATGAGAAATAGATGGTTAAGAAATGGAAACAGTGACAAATTTTATTTTCTTGGGCCCCAAAATCATTGTGGATGGAGACTGCAGACATTAAATTAGAAGACAAGTGCTCCTTGGAAGAAAAGCTATGACCAACCTAGACCACATATTAAAAAGCAGAGGCATTACTTGGCCAACAAAGGTCCGGCTAGTCAAAGCTATGGTTTTTCCAGTAGTCATCTATGGATGTGAGAGTTGGACCATAAAGAAGGCTGAGCACCAAAGAACTGATGCTTTCGAATTGTAGTGCTGGAGAAGACTCTTAAGAATCCCTTCGACTGCAAGGAGATCAAATCAGCCAATCCTAAATGAAATCAACCCTGAGTGTTCATTGGAAGGACTGATGCTAAAGCTGAAGCTCCAATATTTTGGCCACCTGATGTGAAGAGCTGACTCATTGAAAAAGGCTCTGATGCTGGGAAAGATTGAGGGTGACAGGAGAAGGGGGTGGCAGAGGATGAGATGGTTAGATAGCACCACCAACTTGATGGACATGAATTTGAGCAAATTATGGGAGACAATGGAGAACAAAAGAGCCTGGTAGGCTGCAGTCCATGGGGTCACAGAGTTGGACATGAGTTAGCGACTGAACAAGTGGTTCTGTGGATGGGTCTGTGTAGTTCTGGGGGTGTGTGTCTATGTGTGTACATATATCTGTGCATCTGTGTATATCTTGGTGTGTGTGTCTACATGTGTGTGTCCACCTACCTGTATATGTCTGTGTGTGTCTCTATGTCTGTACACAGCTGCTCCCATGGGAGGAGCCACTGTCTTTGTGAGAGGGAAGCAAGATTCACTGAGTGACAGGCATGCTCTGTAAGTGACGCCCTCTAGTCCCCTGCCTCCTGAGAGAGACTGGTGGCCAGAACCTCCTGTCCAGGCCTCTCAGCCCAACTCCAGCCCATCTGTGGGCCCCACCCCCCAGTGGCATGCAGCCCTCACACTCTGGTTCCATTTCCTCACTGCTGTGGAATCACTTTTCCTAAAGAGTTTAAGAAATAAAGCATGTGACCACGTATAGATGAAGCACCAACATGATCCATTTTGGTGGCCCCTGCCAGTCTAGAATTCTTAGACTTGTTTATATATATATATATACACACACATACATATATATATATATATTTGTTTGTATTTATATGGCTGCACTGGTTCTTAGTTGTGGAATGCAGGATCTTCAGTTGCAGTATATGGATCTAGTTCCCTGGCCAGGGATCAAACCTGGGTGCCCTGAATTGGGAGTGCAGAGTCTTAGCCACTGGACCACCAGGGAAGTCCCAGACTTGGTTTGATTCACAGTCTTTCTTGCCTCTCTAGGCTCTGATTACCACCACTCTTGACCATATCTAAAAATGCTGTCATTAATTATTAGTCCACTTTGCCTCAAAGGCTTTGGCCCAAGTACACTAATAGCAGCATGACAGTGTTAGCTTAAGGAGGCCTTAGATGTGGGCTGAGAGCTCATCTGTTGAAACTTGCCTGAGGGCTCCTGCGGGCAGAAGAGCAGGCATTTGAGATTCTGGTGACATGACCACAGGCCCCAGCAACTTTTGAATTTTCCAGGATTGCTCTGGAGAACTGCCCATACCTGTAATACATCAGTCAGAAGAGTGTCCGTGTTTCTATGGAGATGAACCTTCAAGAGCTCTGTCTCCATTTAGAAGTACATTTGTTCTTTCTCTGGATTGTAGATCCTGCAGGCAGCACAGGACTGAGCAACTTCTGTGCTCTCAATCAGGAGAAACCTGAGGCTGCTGGAAAAGGACCACCACACACTTGTTAGAGGCCAGGGCAGTGCCTGGAGCCAGGCAGAATCGTGATACTGTGTTTTTCACCGGTTAGTTCATGCCCCCCTTTGCTCTTTGTGGCACAAAAGATATTCCCTTTGTAAAAGAATTGAGGTCTGTAGGCTACTGGTAAAAATTTGATGACAAAGCTATATTCTCCTAAGATTAACCACTGGAGACACAGGCTGTGACCATATCCCTGGTCAGGAACACTGGGGAGCAGAAAGGCTGCCTTGTTCTAGGGCTGAGGCAGGTCCTCCAGCCTGGGAGGCCCTGAGCACGCATGCTTTCTCATCCTTCACCACCAGGATCAGAAGAAGCAGGTGAGCTTATTAAAGATGCAAGTTTCAAGGCCCTGCCCCATCCTCCTGAGTCAGAATCTCAGAGGGACCTGACCAAGAATCCACATTTCACCAGCTTTCCAGGTGATGTTTTTATACAGAAAAGTTTGAGAACCGCTCAGAATCTAGCCCTTTGCATTGCCTGGTGGTGGGTGTGTCTCTCATCCTAGCTGGTCCCACAGACTCCTGGATACTCCCAGGCTCATGGGAATTGGAACGAAAGTGACTTTAGGACTCAGCCTGAGAGTGAGTCAACCTGGCTTCTTTTTCTGCCTTCCCTTTGTTTACCTGGGAGGGAAAGACAGAGGCAGAGGCTATGATTGGATCCTTTTGCCCTGCCTACGTTTGGAGCACCCCCCATTGGGCAGAATTTCCCATGGCCTCGTGGGCATTGGGCTCAGCCTATCAGCAGAGGCCAGGGAAACAACAGTGGCCCCTGGTCCTTCCTCTTGTGCTTCAGCGATTTTAACTGTGTTATCCTCTTCTTGTTTTCTGTTCTCCTTTCTCAGCAGTCTCCCAAAGTGCAAAAGAGACACAAGGGATTTGCTGGGCTTTGGATCAAAGAGAACTAGACACACAACCCACATAATCTTGTTCTTGGCAAGTACCTAAGGTCAGAGGTATCAATGTTTGTACCTCTGAGGTCTGTATGCCTTCCACAAACAGTCACCATTTCTGGAGCATTTACTCTGAGGTGGGCAGTGTACTGAGCACCATACTTGAATTGTTTTATTTAATTTTCTCAGTAACTCTGTGAAGTTGGTAGTACTGTGCCCACATTATGGGTGGGAAAACTCAGGTTAAAAGGGGTGGAATTTTAAATGCATAGGAGTAGGTTAGAAAAGCACTAAGAAATAGACTTCAAATGCTGACATTTCAGGTAGCAGAAGGAGAGGGTAAATGGATGAGGGAAAAGACTTGAAGGCTGGACTTAGGTGAAAAGATGAGTTCTGGTCTCCTGGTTGATGTTGGCAAGTACTATTCTCTGAGCCTCTCCTCATATGTAAAATGGGGATAATTGCGTGTTTGCTGTTTGCTTTATACAACATGAGGAGGAGCAAATGAAAGTGTCTATGGAACCCTATGCATGTGTTAGTTGCTCAGTCATATCCAACTCTTTGTGACCCCATGGCCTGTAGCCGCCTCTGTCCATGGAATTCTCCAGGCAAGAACACTGGAGTGGGTTGCCATTCCCTTCTCCAAGGGATCTTCCTGACCTAGGGATCAAACCAGATCTCCTGCATTGCAGGCAGATTCTTTACCATCTTTTACCTCCAGGGAAGCCCTTAGTGACCTAGAAAGTATGGCCTACTGGTGAAGGCTCAGGTCCCATGAGGGCAGTCCTCTGCCAAATTAGACTTTCTGCAGGAGAGGATAACAGTGGTATGTAATGTTTTGTAAGAGGAGTGAGTGTGGAAGAGTGGAAGATCACAGACAGTCCTGGACTTGGGTCACAGATCTAGTACTCCACAGCTGGTGATTGTAAGTTCACTCTCAGCCTTAGTTTCATTATCTGTAAAATGGGGCTAATAAGGGATTAAAGTAATTCTTAAAGGACATAACATGAATTCAAAAAGGCTGAAAACAGGATGGAAAAAAGATACAACTGGACAACTGTGAAATAAAAGAAAGCCCATAGTAACAATTTTCATATTAACTCAGATATGTCTTAAAGACAACGATGTTATATGCTTATAAAAATGTGCAAATGTTAGTTTCTCAGTCCCATCTGACTCTTTACACCCCATGGACTGGAGCCCACCAGATTCCTCTGTCCATACAATTCTCCAGGCAAGAATACTAGAGTGGTTGCCATGCCCTTCTCCAGTATGCTCATTAAAGGAACCATAATTAAGAAGGTGTAATAATCATGGTCATATATGTACTTCATAATATAAACTTGAAATATAGGCCAACAACTCACAGACTGCTCAGAGAATTAGATAAATCAGCAGTTGGGCTTGAAATTTTTCATATATTCCTCTCTGAAAATGAAAAATCAAGTACACAAAAGAGTAAACAAGGGTAAAGACTATTTAAAGGCAGTGATTAATAATTTGGTCATACATGGAACAGTCATAGGAATTAATCATATACCAGGCTACAGAGATATTATCAATATATTCCAATGAATCATGTACCAGGCCACAAAGGTATTATCAATATATTCCAATGAGCAGACTGTTCAGAACATAAAGAAATGAAATTAGAAAACAATAATAAATAGTTGTAGGTATATGTCTAGATAATTTAAAATATTACTATTTAAAAACCATTATTTAGAAAGAAAAACACCAATACAGTATATTAACGCATATATGGAATTTAGAAAGATGGTAATGATGACCTTATATGCAAGACAGCAAAAGAGACACAGATGTAAAGAACAGACTTCTGGACTCTGTGGGAGAAGGCGAGGGTGGGATGATTTGAGAGAATAGCATTGAAACATGTATATTATCATGTGTGAAACAGATCTCCAGTCCAGGTTCGACACATGAGACAGGGTGCTCAGGGCTGGTGCCTGGGATGACCCTGAGGGATGGGATGGGGAGGGAGGTGGGAGGGGGGTTCAGGAAGGGGAGCACATGTACACCCATGGCTTCATGTGAAGAATGTATGGCAGAACCCACCACAATATTGTAATTACCCTCCAATTAAAATTTTAAAAAAAACATTGTTTTTAAAACATGGAAATTTCAAAAGCTGAGAGCTGAATAATGATGAAAAACGATGTCAAAAATTGTAAGGGAATTTATAACTTTAAATTTATCATAAAATAAATTGAAAAACGATTCAACTCTGAAACTCACAGAGTTTGACTAATAAAAGAACAATAGGTTTAGATCAAAGAAATAAGAAAGAAGAACATGATAACTATCAGGATGAAAATGAAGGAAGAGAATGTTTGAATAACAGTAGGGACTTCTTTGGCAGTCCGGTGGTTAAGACTTCATGCTCCTGGTGCAGGAGGCATGGGGTTTGAACCTTGGTTGGGAACTAAGATTCCTCAGGCTGCTCAGTGCAGCCAAAAATATAAAAGGTAAAGAAAATTATTAACTGAAGTTAGTTGTCTGAAAAGATTAAACAACAGGCCAATAGGCACAACTTTGTCAAGCTTGATTATGAAAAAAGATAAACTGTAGAATGAAAAAGGCAGAAATGACTATATAGGTAGAACAGATTAAAACAATGAAATACCGTAAATAACTGTGTATCAAGACATTTGAAAGCCTGGATGAACTAGATACATTTCTAGAAAAACGCAGATGTCAAGATTACCACACTAAGAGATCAGTAGACCTTTAACCGTTAACGACACCAGTTCAGTTCAGTCGCTCAATCGTGTCCGACTCTTTGTGACCCCATGAACCGCAGCACCCCAGGCCTCCCTGTCCATCACCAACTCCCGGAGTCCACCCAAACCCATGTCCATTGTGTCAGTGATGCCATCCACCCATATCATCCTCTGTCGTCCCCTTCTCCTCCTGCCCTCAATCTTTCCCAGCATCAGGGTCTTTTCTAATGAGTCAGCTCTCTGCATGAGGTGGCCAAAGTATTGGAGTTTTAGCTTCAGCATCAGGCTCTCCAATGAATATTCATGACTGATTTCCTTTAGGATTGACTGGTTGGATCTCCTTGCAGTCCAAGGGGACTTAAGCTGTAGGTATCACTTTGAATCATTAGTGTATAAAACCTAAGTGAGATATCAGGCTAGCTAAATATTTTAAGTAGGATTTATCCCAGGAAAGAGAGATGGTTCTGGTTTAGAAACATCAGTTAAGTTGATCACATTAACGGATGAAAGGGAAAAAATAACTTGCTACAAGAAAGTATTGAATATAGTTCAATACCCATTTATAATGAGAGCTCTTGGAAGTTTAGAAATTGAAAAGAATTTCCTCAGTCTGATAGAGGCTGTCTTCCCAAATTTATAGCAAAAATCATGCTTAATGGAGAAACTTCCTTTTGGGGTCCGGAACCAGATAGAGCTACTTGCTAACACCATGAGTGCCTATGTAGTGCCAGAGGACTGGCCAAGAGAAACAAGTGTAAGGATAAGGAGTGCGAGAAAAAGAAATTGTTATCACTTGGAGATTACAAATGTGTATAAATTACCTATGAGAATTAACAGATCTGGTAACAAATTTCAAGAAAAGTTGCCCAGAAAATGAAACATCATTTTTAGTAACTGCAAAACCCACAGAGTAATGTAACAAAAAATGTGTAGGACTTCTTTAGAGAAAAGGTTATGATCCTAAATGTGAATACAATCATACAAAATGATTGTGTTTTTCAAAAATGAATTTGTATGAATTCATGCAAATATGAATAAATAAAGGAAAATATTCTGCTCATGGATGCAAAATGTCATACTGTTAAAGAGGTCAGTTCTTCCACAAATTAATCTATAAATTTGGAAATATAACCATTAAAATCCAAGGAGGGTATTCTTGGGGAAGGTTGACAAGATGATTCTGAAATTCATACGGAAGCAGAAATACCTACTATTATTTAAAGCAGTTTGAAAAAGAAAAGCAAAAAGAGGGGAATCACCCTACCCCAGGTTATATTGTGAAGTCACAGAGATTAAAATAGTGTGGTAGTGATGCCAGAAAAGGCAAACAGACCGTGGTGTTCAATGCCAAGTCCTGAAACACACCGAGGTGCACGTGAGACGCTCACGTGTGAGGGAAGTAACTTCACTAGTTAGTAGGAAACATGAACTAATCTCCCACCTCCTCTCCCTCCCTCTCCTCCTCCCCCACCCAACCCTCCCCCTCCTTTCCTTCCTCTTCCTGTGCTCCTTCCCCTTAGCTTCCTTCTTAGAAAATTGCCTTTAAGTATGTGGATAAATTATATACCTATCTCACCCACTATAAAAAATAAATTCCAGACACATTGAAGACCTTCCTTTTATGTGAAAACTAAAACACAAAGCCAATAGATAAAAACATAGAATAACTTTGAGAATTTGGAGTCGGGAAAGGTCTGAATTATAATGAGAGAGAGACTCGTTTGCCTGCATGGGGCTGACACACACTGGGTGTGAGAAATTGCTCCATAAATGTCAGCCTGTCTGTTTCCTTCCCTGGTCCCGAGCTTACTCAGGGGCAGTCACAAAGGAGGTGGCCCAGCTCTTGGGCTGTCTCCCGGAGGAGGGTGACAGGGCTAAGATTCAGGCCCAGGGAGGTCCTTCGGTGCCTAAGGTGAAATAGGGTGTCTTCATGGTCTCTTTGTCTGAATCACTGCTTGTGTCAGGGGTTCAGACTCACTCTCTGGGGGCATCTCTTAGGCAGGAGCCTCAAATACAGGCGAGGGTGATCAGGAGAGACCAGGACAACATACTCAGTGAGGGCCCTGGGCCTTCCATGCTGTCATCCCTTCAGGGTGAGTGTGGGTCTTTCTAATGCAGGTGGTGGGCTGGTCAGTGGTCCCTTACAACCAACCCTGACTGAACTCCAGGATCATGCCAGGAACTTGTTAAAAACGAATTGGAAGCCCCACCCTGGTGCACCTGATTCATCAGATGGAGGCAGTGCAGGAATCTTGGTCTGACTAGATCCCAAGTGTGGGTGAGGTCAGACCCAGCATGCTGGACCACCTTTCCAGCATCCAGCAGATCAGTACTTCTCAGCTTCCAAGGGAGAGATCCACCTGGGCAGGGGTGCAGGGCATTGGAAGGGGTATGCACATAGGGTGGGATGGGAAGTTAAGGTGGAAGAAAGGGTATGAAAGGTCCAGCCAGCAGGCCTGGGCAGGAGAGGGGCAGAGGCCCCAGGGACAGCCCCACTGTAACCAAACTCTCCCTTTTGTGGAGCCCCCCTGCCCCGGCCTGCGTGCTGATCCTGGACTGGAATAGCCTATTAGTGGCATGCTTCCTTTAGCCTGGGAGCTCCTTGAGGATAGGCGCATTCATTCATTCCACATTCATTCATTCATTCATACATTCATTCATTCCAAAAATAGTTATTAAGACATTCATACACCAGAGATAGGCGTTAAGAGGGAGCACAGCTGAGTCAGTCCACCAAAGCTTGCCATGCGGCGAGGAGGCATGCAGAAGACCAAGCAACTTTAATAAGGTGTGTTGAAAGCTGTGATGGAGAAGCAGCAACACCTAATCGGGACACTGAGCCCCAACCTGAGAGCTCTGAGAAGGCTGCCCGGAAGAAGGGAGGTCTAAGAGCCGGGTGAATGGAGCAATCGAAGGGAAGAAAGAGGTCTGATTCAGCCCCATATGCAGGAGTTTTACTTCAGTGCTAGGTAGTGAGTGTACCCAGGAGCAATGGAGGAGTCTCCCCCTGCGCTGACCTGGAACCCAGTTTGGTGAACTGGTCGGGCTGACCCTGTCTCCTGCCCCACTCCCTGCAAGATTCCTTCCCCATTATCCCCTTCCGTTCCTGGGCCAGACTGGCTCCCTCTCTGGGAACCAGGTAGTATTGGCAGCACCTGGGAATATTAGACATGCTTCTCCAAGTTGGTATCGGCCCCAGGCCCAGAGCTGCGGAAGCTGAGCCTAGGAGGTTGGTGTGATGTTCCAGGGGTTTCAGAAGCACTGGGCTCCTCTAACCTCTCAGGCTGTTAACAACTGCTCTGAGGGAATTCCCTGGTGGCCCAGTGGTTAGGACTCCTCGCTTCCCCTTCAGGGGACATGGGTGCCATCCCTGGTTGGGGAACCAAGATCCTGCAAGCCACTCAGTGCAGCCAAAATTTAAAAAACAGGACAAAAAAATATTGCTCATGAGAGAATGCAGTCTCTCTCCCCTCCTTTGGGAACGGCTCTTCTGGGCAGGTGGACGAGGCCTCGGTCCGTGTTTGGATCCTTGGGGGCATCCCTGGGCAGCACAGGGCCTGGCATTTGGCAGGGCTGTGCTAGGCGTGTGCACTGTATAGTCACATATACTCAGTCCCTGGACAGCACGCCTTCTGAGCCCCTGGGGTGGGAAGGGCTGGCCCTTTCTCCTCCTCAGGAGGTCCCAGGCCTACCATGAACCTGATCTGGAGTTGATTTCATGCTTCAGACACTTGGGGCAGGGCGACAGTAAAATGACATCACTTCCGTTATATGGATCTATGGCACGCACACACACTTACTCTGTCCATCCCAGAAAGTCTTGGTGGTGGGGATGATGGGGGGGCTAGAGTGGGGGTTGGGTGTTAAGCTCAGTAGACATTCTGAGACTGAGACTCTTGTGGGGAGGGGTTCAGCACCCTCAGAATCATGGCATGCTAAGGTTAGGCCACAGAATTGTCACATCACAGGGATCTCCCCCCATCCGCCACCAAGGGATGCGGCAGGACTCATCTGCCAGGCCCAGAGCCTGGGTCTGTGAATATAGGCCCTGGCCCGAGGGGCTTCCCTGCTGGGGACAGGGAGCCTTGGGTGGGGCCCAGGAAGGTGAGGGGCACCCCCACTCTGTAGTTGCCCCTGAAAATGGCAGGGTGCCCTTTTTGGCCTTTCAAATGGGCAACAGTTACCTTTGGGTCAGCACCATCATAACATATTGTTAAGTGAGAAAAAGCAGGCCTCAGTGTGACCTCAGTTTCTGTGAAAACTACAGGTACTTGTTTCTAGAAGAGCCTGGAAATCAACCTGGTAATGACAGTTATTACCAGGCAGCATTCTCTGATAAAATATTTTTCCTTTCGTTTAGTTGTATTTTCTAATTTTTCTGCAGAGGCTATGATTACTTGTATCATTAAAATAAAGGGGATGGAATTTGCAAGAAGTCAACTCAGGGGTCACCCTGGTGGAGGCCCAGGTTGGGGTTCTATGCTTCCATCAGGAAGGTGAGGGTGGAGGGTCACTGCAAAACGGCCCTTCCATGTCTCCCACCCAGGAGCTGGTGGCCAGTGTCCAATCAGTGTCAGGTTGTCCAAGGTGGGTGGGCACCATCGGGCTGGTTCCCCTTCTGGAGGGTGGGCACTGGGTCTCCAGGGTGGGTCTCAGGCAAGCTTCTGTGCTTGGGAGTGGGAGCCTGCCTGGTTCTGGGAGGGCGGCAGGTCTCAAGTCTAACTTCCTCTTCGACCTTCTGTTCCCTAGATCCACTTCCCGGACGTGGAACGGGTTGAATGGGCCAACAAGGTAAGGCCGGGGCGGGCCTGGGGGCGCTGGCCTTACTCCAGGCCTTGTCCTCCCCCTGGGCCTGGCGTGGACCCTGGATGGGGCGGGGGTGTGGGGGGAGCGTGTGTGAACAAGGCAGTCCTGCAGTCCTGGTGGAAGCCTTGTCTGGGAGCCAAAGATGGCCCTTAGTCTCTGGGGTGGTGGCCTTCCACTTTTCCCACCCTCAGGGTTCTTCTCCTCACCAGACAATGACTTTCTTTTCTTAAAAAAAGTTTTTTTAAATTGTGAAATTTTTGTCTTTTAATTGCGAAATTAATGCATGGCCACAGCAGAAAAGTTAGAAGGTACAGAGGGAAATGCAGGCCTCCAATCCCGCCAGACTGAGACCAGCATGTCCTGGAGAGAAGAAGGCTGTGATTAGGGATTTGACAGCAGCTGCTGAGTTTCACCTTGTCCCCAGCCACGATCTGGCAGCACTGGCTATGCAACCAGGGCAGGTCCCCTGATGTCTCAGAGCTGCTTCCCGCCTTTGTGCAATGGGAATAATTATGGTCCCTGCCTCATGGGGTTGTTGTGAGGATTAATGAGGTAATTAAAGTATCACAATGCCTGGCTCATCAAGGCCTCTGAGAGAGATGAGCATTAAGCCCTGAAACTCACCTCCTCCTGTCTCCTCTGATTAAGGTTTGAAAAGAGGGAGCTGCATCTTTAAATTAAAGCGCAAGGGACTTCCCTGGTGGTCCATTGGTTAAGATTTCGCCTTCCAATGCATGGGGGGCAGGTTTTGATCCCTGGCGGAAAGCTAAGATCCCACATGCCTTGTGGCCAAAATAACAAAATGTAAGATAGAAGCAATATTGTAACAAATTCAATAAAAGACAAAATGGTCTTCACACACAGACACAAAACTAAAATAAATAAAGGCCCACATCCCAAAGAGAAAGAAGGAGTAGGCTTGTCCCAAAAAGAACACATGGGCTGCTGCTCCTTCACCCCATACCTCCAATGCCATCTGTATCCCTCTCTGATCACCATCTCCTGCCACTGTTCCCCTTTCTCTGCCACCCTCTCTCCCCAGGTCCCACACTTGGTTCCCAGTGCCATGAGTTGTCCTGCTGCAGAATTCAGCTATAGGCAGCCTTTTCTGATTCTTAGAAAAAAAATCAAATCCATAGGAAACAATTTAAATTTATCTTCTGTGGTTTCCTTCTTTTTTTAAATTCTTAAACCTCTGGCACCTGCTCCTTCTTATTTACACCATGGTGTTGGTTTGGGTAGCATACGTTTTAGCACTAAAGGGCTTCATCATATTAATTCAGTGAATGACTATTTCATGGTGGGCTGCACAATGGCAGCAAATCTTGGGATCTCACTGTAAGCATGAGAACCATGGCCATAGTTATCCAATGTTTAATGAGCAGACAGATGGACAGGTAGGTTGATGGGACGGGGTGGGTAGACAGGCCGATGGGTGCTGCAGTGTAAGGACCGCCCCTGGGCAGCTGTGGGTCTGGGACAGGGAGCACAGACCTGAGCACCTAGGGCATCTTCCTGTCCTCGCAGATCATCTCCCAGATCTGGCCCTACCTCAGCATGATCATGGAAAACAAGTTCCGGGAGAAACTGGAGCCCAAGATCCGGGAGAAGAGCGTGCACCTGAGGACCTTCGCCTTCACCAAGCTCTACTTTGGACAGAAGGTTGGTGCTGTCTCGGGAGGGGCAGCAGGCTCTCCCCTGCCCCTGCGGGGGGTCACGCCTGACTCACAGGGTACCCAGCCCCCACCTGCACTTCCCAGTCTCTTGGCCTCAGGATAAACCCCTCAGCCCCTGGTCCCTGCACCACTGTCTCTGCGGCTTCTAGGGAAGCCTGGCTCAGAGACAGGAGAAGTGGGAGGAAATTCCATTCTTTTAAAGCACAATTTTGAAAACACGCCATGTGGTGGAAGCCAACCCGCACAAAAATCTACCAGTCATGCTTGCTAACCTCAGCATTAGCTGGGGAGAGCTCACCTTCATGGAGTGGGATGATCAGTGCTTCACAGCAATAACTAAATCTCTGCTAACTGATTGACACTGGCAGTCTGTGTTACAAATCCATGCTGGCTCTGTGACAGCCCTCAGTGACCCAGGATAAAAGCGTGTGTATTGAACACACCTAACGTCCTGTCCCGACTCTAGGCTGCATTTCCTGGTCCATCCTCCTGCCTCACCCTTCCTGCCCTATAGCTCCTCTCTGATGTCTTATTTCGATCATCAGAAATGCATACCTCAGGCAGAGCCACCATGAAGTCCATCACCCCATCAATCAGAGGTGCTGGCCTCTGGTCTGCCCCAGAATAAGCAGGGGTCAGAGAGCAGGCTGGCACGCTGAGAGCTGTCTTCCAGCCCCAGGGTGTGTGCTCAGCTAGCCGCCCGAATGGGGGCAGGTCAGGCTGGCCTTAACCCCGGGGGTTCTGATTCAGGCTCCGCCTGGACTGGCTTGTCTCAGCATCTGTTGGTTATTTGTTCCTTCCCTGCTTCACTCATGTATGACTTACTAAGCCCAGCCACATGCTCTGTAGTCAGAGATGCTGTGGCTGTGCCCCTGCCTTCAGGAAGGACCTGTCCTTCTATGGAGGCGGCTGTATAAGCTGGTAGATGATAGATGCTGACCTGGCAGTGTATACGTGATGATGGAGGAACGCATGGATTCAGGAGTGGAGTGGCCTGGGGGCTGTGGGAGTCAGGGAGGACTTCCCAGAGGGGTACACAGCAGGCGAAGAGTTAAGAAGCCGGCAGACTGCTGTGTTTATAGCAGAGCCTGCCTGGCCAGGCTGCCCATCGGGCGGTGATGCCTATGGGACCATGTGCTGCTGGAAAGCGGTCCCTTGCTGGCAGCAGAAGCAGGCCTAGTGATCTCAGCGAGGTAGCAGTGAGCAGTCATGAAGTGAGATATTTCCCTGCCCAGGAATTGAACCTGGGTAGCCTGGATGAAAGCCAGACCATCAGGGGATAGAGGCTTGTTGTTGTTCAGTCGCCAAGACATGACCGACTCTTTGTGACCTCATGGACTGCAGTATACCAGGCTTCCCTGTCCTTTAGTATCTCCTGGAGTTTGCGCAAACTCATGTCCATTGAGTCAGTGATGCTATCCAGCAATCTCATCCTCTGCTTCCACGCCCTTCTCCTCCTGCCTTCAATCTTTCCCAGCATCAGGGTCCTTTCCAGTGAGTCAGCTCTTCACATCAAGTGGCCAAAGTATTGGAGTTTCAGCTTCAGAATCAGTCCTTCCAGTGAATATTCAGGAATGATTTCCTTTAGGATGGATTGGCTTGATCTTCTTGCAGTCCAAGGGGACTCTCAAGAGTCTTCTCCAGCACCACAATTTGAGAGCATCATTTTTTCAGCACTCAGCTTTCTTTATGGTCCAACTCTCACATCTATACACAACTACTGAAAAAACTATAGCTTTGACTAGACGGACCTTTGTTGGCAAAGTAATGTCTCTGCTTTTTAATATGCTGTCTAGGTTTGTCATAGTTTTTCTTCCAAGGAGCACACATCTTTTAATTTTGTGGCTGCAATCACTGCAGTGGTTTTGAAGCCCAAGAAAACAAAATCTGTCACTATTTCTACTTTTCCCCCTTTTATTTGCCATGAAGTGATGGGACTGGATGCCATGATCTTCCGTTTTTGAATCTTGAGTTTTAAACCAGCTTTTTCACTCTCCTCTTTCACCCTCATCAAGAGGCTCTTTAGTTCCTCTTTACTTTCTTCCATTAGAGTGGTATCATCTGCACATCTGAGGTTGTTGAAATTTCTGATATTGTTCCCTGGCTTTTTACCCCGACTGAAAGCAAAAATGTTTCAAGGAGGCAAAAACTTTAATAACAGATACAAAGTTTATTATCAGAGACACAGAGCTTATTATCATAACATGTGTGAGAGCACACAGAAATAGTTTATGTTAAGACAGAAACAAGGCAGAAATACACACCCAGAGAGAAAGGGTGTGGGCGTCATCCGTAATGAGGAGGAGGAGCGCAGGAAAGAGGTGGTTAAATCATTATATAGGGCAGTCCTTCTGGGTCTTTGTTTACCTTTGGCCAATTATCTGGTTTCTTTCCCCACATCTCACCTGTTCTAGAACCCTCCCAAACGTGCAGGCACAACTTTTTGCTAAGAATGGATTCCGCTGCAGAGGCCAGTGGGTGCGTGTTCACACATTATGGGGTGGCTCCCCTCCCTTTTTAACCCCCAAGGAGCCTTCCTGCGCATGTGCACAGACAGGGAAGTTTTCCTTGACCTCAGGGGCGATCATCTTATCTCTTTACTTCAGAGTCAACTCTTGCCACTAACTGTCCTTGGAGTGTCTAGGGGAAACAGCTTCAGTTTTACTCCTCTTGACGAACACCAGCTGTCCTGCCCTGGGGCCCCTCTGCCTCCTACCTCACTAGGAGTGGCTGGTCCTGAAGGGTGATTTTCACCCTCTCATGAGCACCTGGCGGGAGCCCTGCAGACTGACCAGATGCCCTGGCCCTGCAGGGGAAATGCCTGGTCCTGGCATTCAAAGTCTTTTGTGTCCTGGTTCCTCCCACCCCTCCTAACTCTCCCATCCCTCTCCCCTGCACACCTCTCCACTGGGGGGCATCACAGAGGACTCCCACCTTCCTGCGCTTAGCCAGGCCCAGTGCACCCGGTCCACCTACTCCCTTCATGCCCAAGAGTGTTTCCTGCTTCCTTTGATTCCTGTGTCCATGTCCAACCCTTCTCACTGCTGTTATGACCTTGGGCCAGTGATTTAACCTCTCTGGGTTCCAGTTTCCTCATCTGTAAGAGGAAAGGACCCATTTCTGAGGGCGGTTGTGAAGCGTGATTAACAGGCCTGGCATCAGGGCCACTGTGCGTGGCCAGGTGAGTGGTGCTCCACATGGGGCACCTGACCAGCCTGGTGCCCCACACCTCACCATGAGCCCTGGGCTGGGACCGCCCTGCCTGACAGAGCAGGCCGTAAGCAGTGGCTGTCCCCCCTCTCTGTGGTGGAGCCTTCAACTGGGCGGCCTGCTCCAGGGGCAGTCTCCACAGATGGGGCTCTGGGGCTGGTTGGGCTCTCACAGGTGCCTGCAGGCCAGCCCCGGCCTGGGAGCAGACTCCAGGCTGGGGCGAGTCAGTGACAGGCCCTTCCTCCCCACCAGGCTTCTGCAGGCTTCTCTGGGTCTTTAACATCCAGCCAAGTGCTGTACCACCTGAAGCTTCTACAATTTGGTGGGCCCTCTTAAAGAAAAGGAATGTTAAACTTAAAATGTAAAACCAAGACAAAAATAAATGTTCAATATGAGAAGGTATAAGAAAATAAATTATAACAAGTTACCCTTTTTAAAAAGCTGACATATCACACATACCACAAACTCTGAAAAAATGTACATAATAATTTTAATGAACCGCTCATCATATCCCTGTAATACTTTTCCCCTACACTGTTGGCTTTGTATTCTTTGGTAGCCTTTTCATGTGACAACACGTCTGTAAATATCATTTTGCATGGAGAGAGCAGAAGGATAATAGTGTGGTTGATTGAACTGTTTCTCCATTATGAAAACTTTGCTTGTTTGGAGAGGGAGGTATTAGGATGCCACAGATGGGCAGGGTCTACAGGATGGGTTTCTGTTTGTGCTCATCCCTGGAGTGCAGTGGTCACGTGGGTTGTTGTGGTTGAAACCCATGGGCAGGGCTGGCAACCCCTTGCTGCCCCCTACCCCATGCAAGACCCCTGCTGACCAGCTTACTCCCTGCCATCACCACCACCACCCCACCACCCACCCCCGACATCTCTTCCAGTGCCCCAGGGTCAACGGCATCAAGGCGCACACAGACCAGTGCAACCGCAGACAGGTGGTCCTGGACTTGCAGATCTGGTGAGCCCTTGTGTCCCTGGGGGCCTGGTGTGGGGGATGGGGGAGCACTGTGGGAACAGCCAGGTTGAAGATGGAGTTGCAGATAAACACTCATGTGGAGTGTGAAAGCCTCTCATGGCACATATGCCCCTTCTTCCAGCCGGGCTGGACCATGGGGTCCTTGCTGGGATGGGGAGGATGGTCCCAGAGGGGCCACTAGGCCTGGCTCCTCTCTCAGACCAGGCACCAGGCATGCTTTGGGTACCAAGGCCCAGGCAGCAGAGCTTTCTTGGAGGCCAGAGCCCGGTCACCTGGAGGGTCAGATCAGCTGTCTCACAGAGGATGTAGCAAGAGAGAGCAAGTGTGACAGGAAAATGTGGGGACTTGTGGTGTGGCCCAGGGAGCTCGGAGCACAGGCTGTGAGAGGCCAGCGGGAGAACTGGGCACTGTGGCACCTCAGAAAAACTAAAGGATGCAGAGACATGTCAGCGACTTATTTAGTGGATCAGGCAAGGACATCTGTTTTGAATGAAGCTGATAATAGACTTGAGTCAGAGAGAATGGAGGTTCAACCCAGGAAGTCTTCCTGGAGGTGGTGGGATTTGAACTGCACTTAAAGGATCAAGGATCAGCTCCCGAGGTTCCACAATGTTGCCTGTTCCTTTCCAGTGCCACATATATCCTGTCCTTAGCCCAGAGACTGGTGCTGAGAATGCACTGGGAAGACAGGAAGCAACTCTGGGAATATCCATCCCCATGTGTGGCCTGGTCTCAAGTGTGTTAAGATTCTGTTGGCAGTTGGGCCCTTACGGCCCAAGACTGCCACAGGCTGCTTGTGTGATTAGTTGGGGCGCTGGTCAAAGTCATCTAGCCCACCCACCCAGCTCTCCAGTCAGCTCAGGGAGCCCCTGGGATCCCCCGGCTCACCCTACTCTTCCAGGGGACACAGCACTTCTGTGATGACTGGCTCCTCGGCCTGCACCCTGCAGATACTGGATAGCTGCCCCCTCTCTCCGCTTCTCCTTCAGTCCTTGACTACCTTCAAGGGCACCTATTGTGGGCTTCCTGTGACCATCGCTTGGCAGGAACGCCAGCTGGACTCAGTCTTCTGAGATCTTACTGCTTGCTCACCTCATTACCCCCAGCAACAACCTGTATGAGTGGCTGGAGGGAGGCAACGGGGCTGCTCTGCCGTCCTCAGGCAGAGACCTGGGCAGAGATGGGGTGGAAGCACAGTAGGGTATGCACCCCAAACCTCCTCTTTGGCATCCATGGGGTGTCATGGGATGAGGTGGTATGCAGAATTGCTGCCCTTGAGGGCAGAGGTGGGGATGCGCATGAGACCCTGGGTGTGGCGTCCCTGGGCACTGTCTCTAGGAGTCTGGGCAATGTCTGCACAGAACTGAGAAAGGCCGAGGCTGTCAGGGAGTCCACACCCAGGTGATGCAGGGCTCAGGCTTGTGCTGGGCTGCTCTGGGCAGGTTTCTTGACCTCTCTGAGTTGTGGACCTACCCTTCCCCTCCACTTTCCTCCTCCTTCCCCACTTCCAGCTACATCGGGGACTGTGAGATCAGTGTGGAGCTGCAGAAGATACAGGCTGGTGTGAATGGCATCCAGGTGGGTGGAGGCTGGTGTGACTACCTCCAGGGTTGGGGTCAGGGCACGGGGAGTGGGGTGAGACTGGAGGAGGCTGCAGGGGGGGCGATGACGCCAGGCACAGAGGCTGATACCAATCAAGGGACTCCAGGCCTGAGATCACAGACCAGGAATTGGTGGCTGGGCTTCATTGCCCGGCTGCTCAGGACTGCCCCATCCTGCCTCTGTTGGTGGAATACCCCTGCCAGAGAGGCTTCGATGACCCCAGGAAGTGAAAGGCTCTATACGGATACTGAGCGGGTGCTGAGAAACCCAGGTAGATGGAGGAGGCAGAGCTTATGGCAGGAGTGGAGGAGCTGAGCTGGAGAGCATGCCTGGGCCCCGGCTGTGGGCGAGGCTGAAGCCCCCCAGAAAGCACAGCAGTGGAGGGCAGCCGGGACCCTTGGTGGCCAGCAAAGGGGTAGCCGCTGCGTGCAGGCTCCTCTTCCCTGAGTGTGGTCCCTGCAGTGGTGGCAGGTGGCCCTGACATTTGGGGGTGGCCTGGGCACGAATGAGCCAGCAGCAGCCTCGCTCAGTGCAACAGATATGAGAAGGGTGGCTGAGGTCCCTCCTTGCCATCTAGCTGCAGGGCACACTGCGGATCATCCTGGAGCCCCTACTGGTGGACAAGCCCTTTGTGGGAGCCGTGACTATGTTCTTCCTTCAAAAGCCGGTGAGTCCCCAGGACGAGGCAGGCCTGCTGCTCCCTGTGAACTGGCGCTCACCCCTGTGGCCCAGGCACTGGGTTTGACCCCAGGAACAGATGTGCTGAAGCCCACCTAGACCCACCATCTCATATGCTCCCTGGGAGGCCTGAGGAGCTCCACCCTGCTGTTCCCAAGACCAGGAAGAAGGCCGGCTAGATGAGAAGTGGCCAGCCGAGGTCACACAGCTGCCTAGGGTGGAGCAGAGGCTCTCTGGTGCCAGGCTGGCCTGGCCGTGCGCTTGGGCTGCTCCTGTGGTCCCGGCAGGAAGCAGGCCACCTGACAGCCCTGGTCCTGAGCAGGACGGGACGTGCCTCACCCACCCAGCACCCTGCAGAGGGCGCCCCCACCCCCACAGGCTGAATTCCCCATGGGGGTGGGGCGTGAGGGTGCTCAGCCTGGGCTCCTGGCTCCTTCCAGCCTAACTGCCCCCTTCTGCCCCTGCAGCACCTGCAGATCAACTGGACAGGCCTGACCAACCTGCTGGATGCACCAGGAATCAAGTAAGGGCCTGTGTGGACCGCTAGGCAGAGCTGAGGTGGGCCCCACCCCTGGGCTGTGTGGTCAGTGACAGGAGCTGCCCCACGGCTGACCCCTCCCTGCTCTCTACACCAGGAGAGGCGTGGGACTGCCCCTCCAGAGGGCCAGGGTTGGTGTGTTTGGAGTGACACCATGAGATGAGATGTCCCAGAGGAGGCCGTGTGGGCTGATGAGGGGTGAGCACAGGCTCTGGAAGCAGGCCAGACTCCTGGCCCCCATTAGTCACTGTGCACCTTCGACAAGTTCCTTCACCTCTCTGGGCTCTTTCTCAGTAACTGGGAGCCTAGTTCCTCTGTCTTGAGTTCCCTGGGAGAACACTAATGTGTGTGTGGTACTGGCACAGTGGGTGTGGACATACACAAGTGTCCTCCTTGTTCTTATTAACTCCTCCCTGACCCACGTGTGTGTGAGAAGCCCACATGGCTCCTGCCCATGGTGACTGCGTCACAGACACCAGGGTGGGAGGGGGCGGGCCGCTGTCATAGCAGAAGCCAGCAAGGAGGGGCTGGTCTGAGCAGCCTGCCTTCCTGGGGCCCAAGAGGAGCAGAGAAGGGCTCCAGCCCTGGGTGGACACACCTCCCATGAGGGAGGGACAGTGGACTAGCCAGGGTGCCCCCTAGCTGGCTCGCCTGCTGGTAGGACCACTTGCTCACTCACTGGGGCCATCCCCCACTGATTTCTGCCCCCTGGGCACAGAGAATCCAGTCATGCATTGTTTTGTCCAGAAGATACGTCTTGAGCAACTACTGTGTGCCAGCCCTGTTGTAGGCACTGCCCTGTCTCCTTGTACTGGCGAGATGGAATCAGGCAATAAAGAGAATTTCAAGGTGATGTCAGGGGGTAGAAGCGCTACAGTTGTGAACATGTACCTGGCATTTCCTGGACGTGGGGTACTGTTCTCAGCACTTCACATGTATTTACTCATCCTTGTAACAGGAGGTAGAGATGAGGAAACTGAGATCCCCATTTTAGAGCTGAGGAAACTGAGGTCGAGATCAGTGACTTTCCAAGGTCACACAGCTTGTGGTTGGTGGAGCCGAGATTCTAACCCAGCATCCAGGTCCTTGCTTTTGGTTACCATGATGTGATGCTTCAGAGAGGAACAGAGCAGGATCGGGGTGGGGGACTGTCAAAATGTACACCCTACATCCTCCCCTGATCCCCCATCCAGACAGGTTGGGGTCAGGGCTGCTCTCTGCTGGGATGGACCCACCTGTCCCCAAGCTCTGCTCCTCATTCCAGGTCCAGGGAGGGGCGGAGGGACAGGCAGCCTGGGGGAGGTGCTGCCACCCTCCACAGCTGGTCGTGCCCACTCT
The DNA here is from genome assembly GCF_019320065.1 of Cervus canadensis. Lineage (NCBI taxonomy): Eukaryota > Metazoa > Chordata > Mammalia > Artiodactyla > Cervidae > Cervus > Cervus canadensis. Next base: position 8,461,167 of record NC_057392.1, on the reverse strand, counting down.
CCCCAGTGAGATGACAGACAGCCTGCTGGAGGACCTCATCGCTGCCCACCTGGTGCTACCCAACCGTGTGACTGTGCCCGTGAAGAAGGGGCTGGACGTAACCAACCTGCGCTTCCCTCTGCCCTGTGTGAGTACCCACACTGGCTGCAGAGCCCCGGGCCCAGAGCTGATGGACAGACGGGCCAGGCAGAGGGGTATATCCTCAGATGGTAATGCTTATTTCTGCCCTGTGAGGGCCTGGCATCCCATTTTATGGGGCCAAGACTGAGTCTCAGGAAGGCTGAATGACTTGCCCAAAGCTACCTGTCTTGGAAGGGAAAAGCCCAGGGAGCATTTCTTCCTGGACCTTGGTCCCCCGCAGGGCTTGTGCTGGGGTCTGTGGGCAGCCTCATTCACACCCAGAAAACTCCAGAGCCTGCCACCTTCCCTTCAGGGACAGGAGGCTCCCACTCCATCATTTAGTGATACAAAGGACCGTCGCATCTGCTGGCAAGGAGCCAGGACATAGGGCTTCCTTGGGTGCCCACTGCCCTTGCCCCTGCCCATCCTGGGCCCAGCTCAGGAGGCCCCCAGGGACAGCCACGCGGCCTCCTTGCAGAAGGTGCCCTGGCAGTGGGGCAGGGAGTCAGGGCCTCAGGGGAAGGGGAAGTGCCTGTTTCTACCATCAGTGCCAGGTGGGAAGCATCAGCCCCTTCAGGTCATGCAGGGGGACGTGTGGTCCTTACCCCACCCTGCAGGTTTAGCAGCCTCAGCATAACAACACAGCACCGTCGCCTACATCAAAACTACTGTAAACATTCTGTCCTTAGGGCACCTCACTGGGCATGTACCTCAAGTTGCTACAATCTAAACTCACTTGGTTCCTCTCTGTGTTTGTGACAACTGGCCGTGAATGTTTCCATTGATTTGTTTCCTTCCGTTCTCTATTTCTAGAGGTGTTTTTTTTTTTTTAATCTCAACACCCTTTTACAATCATGTGAAATATCTGCACTCTTCTAAAGTCCAGTATGAAAAACTATTTTCAGGAGCTTGGCTTCTACCACCTAGTTCTTGCTTACCCTATAAGTAAAGGTTTATCCTTCTATTACTTTCCATTATTTGTTTTCTAATATGAGCATATCCATGTATATGGTTATGTGTGTGTATCTGACTTCAGGCATAGTCTCCCTTTCTAGGATGGGTGGCAGCAGGCTACAGCTCTCTTCACCTTGCTGTTACCACACACGCGTTGTGATGGTCACCCCATGACATTGTGGTACACCGTACTCCACCACGTGAATGTACTGTATGTATTCAACCGGTCTCTACTGACAGATAGCTGAATTGTGTCTGGCCTTCTGTGATTTCAAACAGTGCTGTCATGAGGAGCCTTGTACATGTCTTTTCATATTTTTGCCAGTAGGTCCTTAGGATAAATTTCTGGAAATGGGATTGCTAAGTTAAAGGGCAAATGCATATGTTCAGTTCAGTTCAGTCGCTCAGTTGTGTCCGACTCTTTGCGACCCCATGAACTGCAGCACGCCTGGCCTCCCTGTCCAGCACCAACTCCCGGAGTCCACCCAAACCCGTGTCCATTGTGTCAGTGATGCCATCCAACCATCTCAACCTCTGTCATCCCCTTCTCCTCCTGCCCTCAATCTTTCCCAGAATCAGGGTCTTTTCAAATGAGTCAGTTCTTCGCATCAGGTGGCCAAAGTATTGGAGTTTCAGCTTCAATATTAGTCCCTCCAATGAACTCTCAGGACTGATCTCCTTTAGGATGGACTGGTTGGATCTCATTGCAGTCCAAGGGACTCTCAAGAGTCTCCTCCAACACCACACTTCAGAAGCATCAATTCTTCAGTGCTTAGCTTTCTTTATAGTCCAACTCTCACATCCATACATGACCACTGGAAAAACCATAGCCTTGACTAGATGGACCTTTGTTGACAAAGTAATGTCTCTGCTTTTTAATATGCTGTCTAGGTTGGTCATAACTTTCCTTCCAAGGAGTAAGTGTCTTTTAATTTTATGGTTGCAGTCACCATCCGCAGTGATTTTGGAGACCAGAAAAATAAAATCAGCCACTGTTTCCACTGTTTCCCCATCTATTTCCCATGAAGTGATGGGATCAGATGCCATGATCTTAGTTTTCTGAATGTTGAGCTTTAAGCCAACTTTTTCACTCTCCTCTTTCACTTTCAAGAGGCTCTTTAGTTCCTCTTCACTTTCTGCCATAAGGGTGGTGTCATCTGCATATCTGAGGCTATTGATATTTCTCCTGGCAATCTTGATTACAGCTTGTGCTTCATCCAGCCCAGCGTTTCTCATGATGTACTCTGCATATAAGTTACATAAGCAGGGTGACAATATATATCCTTGACATACTCCTTTTCCTATTTGGAACCAGTCTGTTGTTCCATATCCAGTTCTAACTGTTGCTTCCTGACCTGCATACAGGTTTCTCAAGAGGCAGGTCAGGTGGTCTGATATGCCCATCTCTTTCAGAATTTTCCACAGTTTATTGTGATCCACACAGTCAAAGGCTTTGGCATAGTCAATAAAGCAGAAATAGATGTTTTTTTTTTAACTCTCTTGCTTTTTTGATGATCCAGTGGATGTTGGCAATTTGATTTCTGGTTCCTCTGCATTTTCTAAAACCAGCTTGAACATCTGGAAGTTCACAGTTCACATATTGCTGAAGCCTGGCTTGGAGAATTTTGAGTATTACTTTACTAGCATGTGAGATGAGTGCAATTGTGCAGTAGTTTGAGCATTCTTTGGCATTGCCTTTCTTTCGAATTGGAATGAAAACTGACCTTTTCCAGTCCTGTGGCCACTGCTGAGTTTTCCAAATTTGCTGGCGTATTGCATGCAGCACTTTCACAGCATCATCTTTTAGAATTTGAAATAGCTCAACGGGAATTCCATCACCTCCACTAGCTTTGTTCATAGTGATCCTTTCTAAGGCCCACCTGACTTCACATTCCAGGATGTCTGGCTCTAGATGAGTGTGAGTAATCACACCTTGGTGATTATCTGGGCCGTGAAGATCTTTTTTGTATAGTTCTTCTGTGTATTCTTGCCACCTCTTCTTAATATCTCCTGCTTCTGTTAGTTCCATACCATTTCTGTCCTTTACTGAGCCTATCTTTGCATGAAATGTTCCCTTGGTATCTCTCATTTTCTTGAAGAGAAATCTCTAGTCTTTCCCATCCTATTGTTTTCCTCTATTTCTTTGCATTGATGGCTGAGGAAGGCTTTCTTATCTCTCCTTGCTATTCTTTGGAACTCTGCATTCAAATGGGTATATCTTTCCTTTTCTCCTTTGCCTTTCGCCTCTCTTCTCTTCACAGCTATTTGTAAGGCCTCCTCAGACAGCCATTTGGCTTTTTTGCATTTCTTTTTCTTGGGGATGGTCTTGCTTCCTGTCTCCTGTACAGTGTCACAAACCTCCGTCCATAGTTCATCAGGCTCTCTGTCTATCAGATCTAGTCCCTTAAATCTATTTCTCACTTCCACTGTATAGTCATAAGGGATTTGATTTAGGTCATACCTGAATGGTCTAGTGGTTTTTCCCACTTTCTTCAATTTAAGTCTGAATTTGGCAATAAGGAGTTCGTGATCTGAGCCACAGTCAGCTCCCAGTCTTGTTTTTGCTGACTGTATAGAGCTTCTCCATCTTTAGCTGCAAAGGCTATAATCAATCTGATTTCGGTGTTGACCATCTGGTGATGTCCATATGTAGAGTCTTCTCTTGTGTTGTTGGAAGAGAGTGTTTGCTATGACCAGTGCGTTCTCTTGGCAGAACTCTGTTAGCCTTTGCCCTACTTCATTCTGTACTCAAGGCCAAATTTGCCTGTTACTCCAGGTGTTTCTTGACTTCCTACTTTTGCATTCCAGTCCCATATAATGAAAAGGACATATTTTTTGGGTGTTAGTTCTAGAAGGTCTTGTAGGTCTTCATAGAACTGTTCAACTTCAGCTTCTTCAGCGTTAACTGGTCGGGGCATATACTTGGATTACCGTGATATTGAAAGGTTTGCCTTGGAAACAAACAGAAATCATTCTGTCATTTTTGAGATTGCATCCAAGTACTGCATTTCAGACTCTTTTGTTGACCATAATGGCTACTCTGTTTCTTCTAAGGGATTCCTGCCCACAGTAGTAGATATAATGGTCATCTGAGTTAAATTCACCCATTCCAGTCCACCTTATTTCACTGATTTCTAGAATGTCGATGTTCACTCTTGCCATCTCCTGTTTGACCACTTCCAATTTGCTTTGATTCATGGACCTAACATTCCAGGTTCCTATGCAATATTGCTCTTTACAGCATCGGACCTTGCTTCTATCACCAGTCCCATCCACAACTGGGCATTGTTTTTGCCTTGGCTCCATCCCCTCATTCTTTCTGGAGTTATTTCTCCACTGATCTCCAGTAGCATATTGGGCACCTACTGACCTGGGAAGTTCATCTTTCAGTGTCCTATCTTTTTGCCTTTTCATACTGTTCATGAGGTTCTCGAGGCAAGAATGCTGAAGTGGTTTGCCATTCCCTTCTCCAGTGGACCACCTTCTGTCAGACCTCTCCACCACGACCTGTCCGTCTTGGGTGGCCCCACACAGCATAGCTTAGTTTCATTGAGTTAGACAAGTCTGTGGTCCTGTGATCAGATGGGCTGGTTGTCTGTGATTGTGGTTTCAGTCTGTCTGCCTTCTGACGCCTTCTCTCAGTGCCTACTGTCTTATTTATTTACTGATATTTAAAAAAAATAGTGCTAGACAGGAGCCCTCCTGGTCCCCTTAAGTGTTTCTCCTAATTCTTGTGCTCTGTTCTGGCTTAAGATGTAGCCCAGAGTGTTGGGAATGAGGCAACTCAGTGATGGGGCCTTGATGAGCCCAGGGACCTACTGTGAGCATCATGCAGTGCCCACAGAGGCGTATACATCTGGGTATTGGGAAGAAATGACACTGGATCTCAGTCTGCATGTGGGTTAGAGACAGGGATGGAACACGGGAGGAAACTGGCTCAGGCAGCGTGGCAGTTGGCACAGGGGGAGGATATGGCTGCAGCCAATACCCAGTTCACGGGGTAGGAAGGGAGGTCAGGAGGGCAGGAATGTGCGCGGGTATCCTGATGCAGTGGACTGAGCCCTGGGTCCTGCCAGCACTTGCTCCATGGCCCTGTGGCTTCTGTCTGCAGATGTGGAGAGGGTGAAATGGGGCTGCTGTGATAGCTGATGGCTTTGGCTCTTAAGTTGGGGACTTTGAGGTTCCTCAAAATAGCTGTGAGCCTCAGATTGGGGCATTTTGCAGGGAGTGATCAGAGTCCACTTGCTGGAGGCTGAAAAGCTGGCCCAGAAGGACAGCTTCCTGGGAATTCGAGGCAAGTCAGACCCCTACGCCAAGGTGAGCATCGGCCTGCAGCACTTCCGGAGCAGGACCATCTATAAGAACCTGTACCCCACCTGGAATGAGGTGTTTGAGGTGAGGGGCTCCTTACAGGCTCCCAGCTACTCTCCAGAGCTCCACTCCAGGCAGTGCTGGCCCAAACAAGATGGGGTTCTGCCTTCATGGTCTTCACATACCCATGGGGCAGAACTGTATCACAGGCATGGCCTACTTCCCAGATCCACTAGGCTTCCAGAGGTGGCCGCTCCTGGTGGAGGACTAGTTTATTGACTGATTCCTCCCTCTTTTCCTGACCAGAGGCAGCGTCATTGGAAGTTTCCCATTCACAGAACCTCAGGGGCAGTCCTGCCCCAACCCTCTCAGCCTTCCCTGCCCCAGAACCAGATGCCAGTAGCCTCAAGTTCTCCCTTAAGTTCAACCACAGTCCCTGTTGTGGGTAGGGCAGGCCCACAGCCAGGTTGAGGGTCACAGTTTGGAAGCTGCAAGCCCCCGGCAGAAAACAGAGCAGCCAACCGTCCGGGCCCCCAACCTGCCACAGTCTTAGACAAGCTGCCTCTGAGTCTCTGCATCCCACAGGAGAGGGCATCACTCCCTACTTCCAGTAAGGTTCTCCAGGAACCTGCCCAGGGCTCTGAGCTGCCAGGAGACAGGGCTGGAACTTGGCTCCCCTGAGGTCATGCTTGATGTCTATTTCATCAGCTATTGGGGCCTGCAGGTCAAGTCACCTCTCTTTCCTCCCAGTTCATAGTGTATGAAGTCCCTGGGCAGGACCTGGAAGTGGACCTGTATGATGAGGATCCTGACAAGGACGACTTCTTGGGCAGGTGAGGAGGGCCAAGCTGGACCTGGGGGTGCAGGGCTTTAGCCCTTGGGGTCACAGGTACTTCCACTTCCACCACTCAGGGACCGGCAGCTCCCACCACACTCTGACATAGTGACTGTGCCAGGCAGCCAGTACTGCCATTCCATACCACTGCCATGGACCTCCTCCCCAGATGTCCCCTGGGTGTCCAGCCCTGAGTCCTAGCCCTCTGGAGGCATGAAGGGGGTCCTGAGGTTTGTGCATCATGGGCTCTGCTTTCTGTGCTCTTCATAATGCACCCAGAGTCCCATCTGGAGCAGTGGGCAGGGCCAAGGCTGGTATGCATAGCCTGGCCCCAGCACCCAAGAAACATGTGCTCACTCTGTGGTGGAACAGAGCCTCTGTGCTCTGAGGATTGAAAGGATTAGGGTGGGGCTATCAGAACCCCCAAATTACACTGGTCCAGCCATCCTAATTCCAGGAATCTCCTATAAAAAGCATTAAACCTCAATCATTTATTGCAGACCTATCTGTGGTGGCAAAATAAAAAACCTGGAAGCATGACCAGACTCAGAGGACATTGGTTGAATATTTGAATAAATTTATCATTGCTAAACTAAAGAATACCCTACAGCTTTTAAAAATGATGAGTAGGATCTATGTATGTTGACCTGAATATGATATTCAGTATAGCTAAGGGAGTGGGGGAAATAGTCGAAACATTTCTCCGGGGAGGATGTGTGTGTGTTCACATGTGCTGGCGTGGAAGTGACACCACTGCTCATCTCAGAGGCTGGGATTAGGAGGCAGCAGAACAGTTTTACCCAAATCTTCATACTCCTAAATTGTTTAGCTTGTTTCCATGTATATGTGATTTTAAAATGTAGAAACAAAATGGGACAGGCACAATCTAACAGGCTAAGAAATAGCTTACCACCAGATGTGACTTACCATTTTAAAATTTCCATCTTAAAGGAGTTGTGACATTTGTAATGTTACAGATTAGAAGTGTGTCTGTGGTTCATATTTTATGTAACTGATTTCAAGTGTGTTTTGAGGTCCAGCACATTTCTAATAGTTAACATGGAATTATTCCCCCCTATCAGGACCTCCCAGCTGGGAGGTAGGTGGGAGGCACACGGTGAATGTGTTACCTTCTTTCACACTCATGCCAACTATACTTAGCCCCTGGAGGGCATCTGAGGCAGTTTTGGAAATGGAAGGGTCTGTTGGGTTATTACAGTGACCGCGGGAGGTGGTGCCGCTGGCATTTAGAGGACACAGGACAGAGAAGCTAAATTCCTGCAATGCATGGGCAGTTTTGCACAATGAAGACTCATCCCAGCCAAAATGCCAGGCGCACCCTCATTGAGCATCCAGAGTCAGTGTGTCCAGCAGCGTCTGCTTATTCCCCTCTGGGGATCAGAGCTGCTTGTCTGCTTGGGCAGCATGCCTAACGGGAGCAGCCCCAATGGCTAGACAGTTCTTCCTTAGGCTGAGCTCAAAGTGGTCTTCCATTCATTCTTGTGATGAATAAGGTCCTGTTGTGAGGGTCCCACTCAGATACTTGAAAACGCTTCAGAGTGGGCCTCCGTGCCTGCTGCTGCCCCTGGGCTGAACTGACCTTCACTCCCTGTGTATTCCAGCCTGCAGATCTGCCTCGGGGATGTCATGACCAACAGAGTGGTGGATGAGGTACAGTTGGCACCTGCAACCCCCTCCTTGTGGACAGCATTGCTTCCGCCCCGAACTGTAGTACTGGCCTTTCATAACCACCTCTCCTAGCCCAGAGCCCACCCTGTCTGCTCTGGTTCACCTCTTCCCTGAAGCCCCTATCAGGGCCTTACGGGGTCTCACTGGCCCTGTCCCCAAGCTCCCCTCCCTGTCCCCCTGCAGTGGTTTGCGCTGAACAACACAACGAGCGGGCGGCTGCACCTGCGGCTGGAATGGCTTTCACTGATCACAGAGCCAGACGCTGTGACTGAGGTGACTGCAGGGTGTCAGGCTTCTGGGCAGAAAGGTGGAGGAGGGCACTTGTGAGTGGTGTGTGGGGAGGAGGGAGGAGGGAGGAGGAAGGAGCTGAAGCCACAGATCTTGCTCAGGGTCCTCCGGCCAGCCCCACCTTCTGGAGAGCGTGTCCCTCAGCCCTCATCTCCACGCAGGGTGGATGGGATCCTTAAAATTTGTTAGTGCCTGTCAGCCCAGTTCATAGGGAAGTCCACCAGTTCTGACTCGAGTCTGTCATGCTGTAGTTGTATTTTCAGCCTCAACAAAGAGCTAGATTGTAAGGGGAGGTATGAAGAGGGTTCTCCTAAACTGGTCTGTGTCTCCTGCTTGTAGTGAGGGTCTGTGTCTGCTTGTAGGACCATGGGAGCTTTTCCACTGCCATCCTTGTGGTCTTCTTGGAGAGCGCCTGCAACCTGCCGGTGAGTGGTGACATGACCAGAGCGTCACACATACCCTGCCTTGTGCCCGTCACTTTCAAATGTCCATATGTTGCTCATTCACCCTACTCTTCTCATGCTGCAGAGAAGCCCTTTTGAGTACCTAAATGGTGAATATCAAGCCAAAAAGCTGTCCAGATTTGCCAGGGTAAGTGTGTGTGTGAAAGGAAGCGACAGCTCCTTTTCCCGAGTAACCACAGCTTCCAGTCTGCTGTGTACACAGCCTGGGGATGATGACTCAGTGGGGATCACTGAGTCTGCAGTGAGCCGGGCACTGGGCTCCTCCCACATCCGTTATGCCTGAATCCCATGGTGGCTGTGTATCCATTTTTATTGCCATTTAAAAATAGGACCCAGGAAGCTAAGTGCCTGGGTCACACAGCTCAGGTGAAGCCAGAGCTCAGCTCCACCCTGTCTTGTCTCCACAGCTCTAGGGAACAAGCACCTGTGTCCAGTCATGCCTCCTGTCTTTAAATTGGAAGCTCCCCACAGGGTCAGCCCAGCCCAGGTGCTGGCACAGTGATGACAGCCCAGGCCCCTGGGAATACCAGAGAGGCCTTCTCTCAAAGGGAGGCAGGTTGGGTGGTCTCAAGTCCCACCGATGCTCCTGAGGGTTGAGAGGCGGGGTCTCAAGTTGGCACTGTGGGTGCTATCTCTATTTTGTGGATTTGTCCCCTCACAGAATAAAGTCAGCAGAGACCCTTCTTCCTACGTCAGGCTCTCTGTAGGCAAGACGACACACCTGAGCAAGGTAAGATAGCTTGGTGTGCAGCCAAAGACTAAGGAAATGGGGACCCCAACACTTCAGGGAGAGAAGCAAAAGTGAAGGGAATTAGCTTACACTGAAGTAGGTGCCAGTGCACATTATAGGTGCTTTATATCACTGTGTCTTCAAAATAGCCTCACAAAAAGAGTTCCTCAGTTCAAGAATCTGGGGACCAGAGATCAGTGACTCAAAGAGCTAGAAAGCAGAACCAGGGTTCAAGCTTAGGCATGGCTCTCAGCCTACGTGCTTTCCATCACCCCAGCAGCAGAAGTCCCCTTGCCCTCCCCCCACCACCTCCCTGGGGAAGTGAGTTCTAGTGCTGGTAGGATTTCAGCCCCCGTGAGAGTTTCTGGCACACTCTCCTCGCCTTCAAGTCTGGCTGCCCTGCCCTGGTGCCTCCCACAAGCTGCAGCGTGTGTGGGTCTCTCCCTGGGTGGACAGAGAGCAGAGGGCACTGGTACCCTGCTCTGCCCAACCTAACCCTTCAGCGCTCCCTTTCTCTCCTGCCCCCAGACCTGTCCCCGCAGCAAGGACCCGGTATGGAGCCAGGTGTTCTCCTTCTTCGTGCACAGCGTGGCTGCTGAACAGCTGCATCTGAAGGTTTGCATGAAGTTGGGCTCTTGGAACAGAGCTCAGAGGCGTCTAAGCCGCGAGGGGTGGGGGCTTGAGCAGGTTCCCCAGGGAGTCAGGAGAGGATACTGAGGGCCCACAACTCATGAGCAGGTGCCCAAGGTCATTGGGGAGGAGGCTGTGGAAGGACAAATCCTTAAGTCCCATGGCACTCCCTGCCAGAGTCTCCAGTTTTTAAATATTAATAGCACCTAGTGTGGCCTGGGTTGAAATCTACTCAGGACATTAACAATGATGTACTTGGTCCCATCATAGAGCAGCACAGCTCATCAGTCCCTAAAGTCCTGAAGGCCCCAGGCATTGACAAACTTGCCTCATACAGGTCATGGTTGCCTCTCCCCTGAGTCACTCTCTTGCCCTGACTGAAGGCAGGGACCAAGTCAGGTTTCATTTCCAGTTTTCAGAACAGAACCAGAGGCTAAGAGAAGCACAGAACATCCTTACTGAAGTAAACTCAGTCTTGGTTGGAGCCAAGAGAGTACTGCTGGCGAGGGTGGGGCTTGGTTATCATCTTGTTTTGTGACTGGCCCATTGCCCAGGTGCTTGATGACGACCAAGAGTGTGCTCTAGGAGTGCTGGAGTTCCCCCTGTGCCAGATTCTCCCCCATGCAGACCTTACTCTGGAGCAGCGCTTCCAGCTGGACCACTCAGGCCTGGACAGCCTCATCTCCATGAGGCTGGTGCTTCGGGTAAATCTCTCCCATTTCCCCCAGGGTGGGCAAGGGGTGGTCTGCCCCAGCACTAAGTATCTGCCCTGTGTTGTGAAGAAGTTCAGAGATGGATTCATATTTTTTAATATCAATTTCAGGATATTGTCAACCATTTTCTCTTCAAATATTGCCTCTCCCAATCTTTTAATCCCTTCTCCTACATTTCCTTCGATTACATTGGACCTTATCATCTCCATGGCTTAACATGACCTGACTTCATATTTTCTCTCTCTTTATCTCTTGGTGCTACCTTCTAATTGCCTCAGACCTGTTTTCCATACCACTACATCTTTCTTTGGCTATGCCTAATCTGCTGTTAAACCTGTTCACGGTTTTTATTTCAAAGGCTACTTTTTCATTTTTCACTTTATATTTTCCAAGTCTACAATATCTTTTCTTTGTTGTATTTTATTTTCATGTTTCTAGTCTATCTTTAATCATTTGAAAATACTTAAAATGTATGTCTGCTAATCCTGTTATCTGAAGATCTTGGGAGTTAAATTTTGATGTCTGTGGTGTCCGTTGATGCTTTTTCATGGTGACTCATTTCTACATTTGGTAACTGGGGTTGCAGACATGTGTTCAGTGTTACCTTTGTGACTTGAAGTGAGGTTGTTCGCTTCCAAGGAAGTTCTGCTTTGGCTGCAACCAGGCACCTCAGGAACATTATAAACTTAAGTCCATTTTTATATTAATTTTCAAACTTTGGGTTTTGTGACCCCACAGGTTGTATAAATATGAATCCAAAATTCATAGGAGACAAACCTATACAGTGCCATATTCTCAGGAAATACTTTTATCTCCCATCAGACATAGTCCAGGCTGAGATCTATTTCTTGTCATCAGTCTTTGTTGGTGGGTGAAATGTTTATCCTAGACTACTTTTTCACTAAACATATCCCACCTTCCTGGGTCCTACACTGACCCAAGGCCTCATCTCCAAACCCCTTGGATTCTAAGGTTGATAAATAACCCTCGGAAAGTTAACCTTTTCCAGTTTTCCTTCTTTTTTTTTGCTTTTTTTTTTTTTAAACCTAGGGATTTCCCTTACTTTCTTGTGAATTTGGCTATGCATTTAGACGTATGTTTGTTTCATTTTATTGAGCATTTCTAACAAGAAGTTTTTCTGAATATTTTGATCACCATATTACTGGAAATCGAAATTCCTGGGAAGAGTCTTAATGACTGATGGGAAAAGGAGAAGGAGAAACAATGGCTGAGGTTTGAAACTTTGGGAGCACATGATTGTATCTGGATAGAAAACACATTTTAGGGGAAAGCAACGGTGAATAAGGTGGTGGCTAGAAATGATCACATCCAGAAGGCAGCTGGTGATATACAGGAAGGCTAAGGTAAATGGGTCAGGTCTCCAGCAGCCAGAACTAGTATAAAGAGAAAAGGGAGTCACAACTGAGTCTTCATGACAATTACTGAGGCAGGAAGAAGGGCAAAGAGAAGGTTTGGTCAGAGGGAGCCAGGGCAGAGAGGTTAAGAAGATAGGTCTGGGAGTAAAAATCCATTGGATTGGGCAGTCAGGAAGGAACGGAGTTTTGAGGAAGCTGTTCCTCCCAGAAGAGAGAAGGAACCATTTCCCAGGGGTGAAGGTGAGAGTAGGGGGGAGAAAGTGGAAGTGATGTGCCAGCCCACAAACAACCCTGTCATCTGCTCACAGTTCCTGCACTTGGAAGAACAAGAGCTGGGAAGTCCATACACAGGACCTGAAGCCCTAAAGAAAGGCCCTCTGTTCATTAAGAAGGTCACCACCAACCAGGACCCTAGAGCCCGACCCCAGGGAGAGGGCCCTACAGATGTGCCATGCCCTCCAGACCCTGCTTCTGAGATCAAGCAAGCCGCCAAGAACACCACTTCTGCCACCATCACTGCCACCAAGCCCACGCTTGAAGAGACGGGCCCAGAGCCCAAAGGCAAGGACAGTGCACCCATGGGGAAGAAGAGTCTGGCCACCATCTACCTGGCTGTGCCAGGCCCCCACTCTCCGGGGCCCATCAAGTCACCCAGACCCATGAAATGCCCTGCCTCCCCATTCGCATGGCCACCCAAGGGGCTGGCTCCCAGCATGTCCTCGCTCAACTCCCTGGCCTCTTCCTGCTTTGACCTGACAGATAGCAGCCTCAACATTGAGTATGCACCTCTCTGCTTAATATTTTCTAAAATGACCTGCATGAAAAATACCTCCCTGGATGGAAAAGTAGATATGAACTTACTTTTCTATGCAAGTCTTGGTTTTTCACAAAATGGTTTCATAAGGCAGCATGGTGGATAGAAAGAACACAGGATGTGGGGAGAGAAAGCACGTGTGCATGTGCCCAAAAGTCTGGTGGGGCTCTAGCTACATACCAACTATAAAACAGTGTTGGACTTTGGTTGTTAAGGTTCCTTACAGCAAAAACATATCCTGAATTCTAAAGAGTTATTTATACTGGGATGATATGGAAAGCCAAGAATGTGGAATTATATAACCAATGGCTGCTATTTATTAAGTGTTGCCTCTGGGCTTAGCAACTGGATCTTCGCAGTAACCCTGAGAGACAGAACTTACTATCATAAAGGTTGAGTAACTTGCCCAAGGTTCCACAAGAAATCATAGTATAAAGGCAGATGCTGCTAGAGGGTTCTTCCTATGGTACCATGCTCTCCCTACAGTGAAGTAGGATAATTATACATGAATGCGGGATAGGAAGTAATTCCAACTAAAAGGAACCTTACTGAGAATTAATTTGTTAACTGACATGCTTCTTGGGGGTGGGGGGAGAGGCCAGCACCCGTAATGGCAAGAGAAATGACAAGCCCTTTCTTTACAGAGGCGGGGATCTCGGGCATCGGGGGCTGGGTGAGATTCAGCTCACGGTGCGCTATGTGTGTCTGCGGCGCTGTCTCAGCGTGCTAATCAATGGCTGCAGGTAAAGAGATGCTAGAACGAGGAAAGATCCCTTGGGAGCATTAGGTGACCAAAAATCAGTGGGGGTGCTTGGAGCAATGGCAGGGGCAGGCAGCCCCAAGGTAGACACTTGGAAGGAGTGAGATTCGAATGCTCTAACAGGATCCTCGATGGAGCTGACAGGCTCTAGAACCAAGGGTGTTGCTCAGACACATCCACTGCAAAGCTGTCTGGGGTGCCCTGGAGCCAGGACATTTTCTCAAGAATCTTCAACTTCCTTTACATGGAAAAGTACTTGGCTCTACCCCAAACTTCATAAAAACACATCTTTAAAACCACGCACCTGATGTTTTGTCCTCCAAATTCTGCAGACTTTTGATTTTTTTGGTCTAGATTATAGGGCATTTTTATCCCCAAGGCCATCTAAAGCTGTATGGCTAGTACAGCTTTCTCCAAATGAGTGCTTTCAGTATATCAAAATGAGGGGCCTCTTTTCTTTAATGTCTTTGAAACCAAATCAGAAACCTGACGCCCTGTACCAGCAGTGGAGCTGATCCCTACGTCCGTGTCTACTTGTTGCCAGAAAGGAGGTGGGCAAGTCGTAAGAAGACCTCAGTGAAGCGGAAGACCCTGGAACCCCTGTTTGATGAGACGTAAGTGGCCCAGGGGGCCTGCTTAGAGTGTCCCAGCCACTCGAGTATTTGCTGAGTACCTCCTGTGTGCCTGGCAACTGCCAGATGCTGGGAAGGGCTGGGGTTGAACAGGGCACCAACATAGTCATGAAGCTTCTACATTTTGTGGGAGCAAAGGACTGCCAGAGAAGTTTAGCAGAACAGTCACCCACTTTTCTTGCCTGTGTGGACCAAAGCGTTCCTGATTATGAAATGTTCCACACTCTTTCTCTTTAAACAAATCCCCTTTGGCAGCAAAAAGATTTGAATCTAGTCAGATGTTTGTTTTCAAACATAAATAAACATACCTTGAACCTAAGGACCTAAAATGTCCTCCAAAGTTCCAAGCTCTTTGGCCTGTCTTCCCTCCTGTAACAAGCACAGGTGGAACAGATACCCTCCCCCAGTGTGTCCACCCATGTCCTTGGGGACAAAATTAGTAGACAGAGTCTAATCACATTTCTTGCTTTTGATGAGTCTGTGGTGGTAAGTCTTATCTTTAATATTCTTATTTTTGATTTCAAGTTGATCACAAGGTGCTTACTTCTTTTTGCTGTGGGATCCTAAGAGAAGATATTGCTAGCCAGCCTAGGATGATTTACCTAATAATGTTTGTTTCTGCTTATCTTGATCAATAACTACTCATTTTAAAAAGAGTTGTACTGAGTTCTTTTTTGGGTCATGTCTAAAGACTAATATGTTCCTTCAAAAGCTACATTTTTAGTTCATTGATATCAAGAAAGAATGTGGGGAGAGAGAATTAATTCGTTCAATATTTATTGAACACTGTTTATTAATATTAGGCACCATCCTATATTCTGCAGTCACACAAGTGAAAGATGTTGCCTTCAAGGGGAGCTCTGACATAAAAGGATGTCAAAACTGTTATGTGGGAACACAGGAGGTTGACTTTTGTGACAAACCTAATCTGTCAGTAATTCTCTCTCGAAATTGTAACAGCAAGATATGCCTGGATTATCTACAAGGCAGACTTGGCAACCTTGATCTTAAATGTAAACCTAGAAGTAAAGAATTCAGAGGTCTCTTATCAGTACATGATTGATACCATATACATTATAATTAAAATATCTAAAATTAAAGATAAGATAATCTTAAAAACAGTGAGAGAAAAACAAGTAATTACATCCCCCCAGCCCCCAACATAAGACTATCAGCAGAAACTTTTCAGGCCAGAATGGAGTGGCACAATATATTCAAACTGCTGAAAGGAAAATGCTTCCAACCAAAAATACTCTACTGGGGAAACTTATCATTCAGAATTGAAGGAGGCTACTTTAGTACCCTACTTTCAACAAAGGATAGATCATCTGATAAATTCAATAAGGAAACATTAGCTGTATATGACTTGCTAGACCAGATGAACTGGTCTAATACATAGAACAGTCCATCCCAAAGCAGCAGAATACACTGTCTCAAGTGCCCACAGAACATTCTCCAGGATAGATCATATACTAGGCTGCCACAAACAAGTCTTAAATTTAAGAAGACTAAAATCATGTTAAGAAATCAAGACAAATAAGAATATATGTTCAAAGAAAATGGAAATGTAACATAACAAAATTTATGGGATGTAGCAAAAACAGTTCTAAGAGGAAATTTCATAACAGTAAATGCATATATCATAAACAAGAAAAATCTCAAACCACCTAACCTTACATCTCAAGGAACAAGAAGAAGAATAAACAAAGTCCAAAGTTAACAGAAGGAAGAAAATAAAGTTCAGAGTGAAAATAGAGACTAAAAAAAAAAACAGAAAAAAAATCAATGAAACTTAAGAGCTTTGAAAAGATAATCAAAATTGATAAACCTTTAGCTAGACTCACCAAGGGGAAAAAAAAAGAGGGCAAAAAAGAGGAAACAGAAGCTGTAAAATTGATACCACAGAAATACGAAGGATTATAAGAGACTATGAATAGTTATACATCAACAAATTAGATAACCTAGAAGAAAAAGATAAATTCCTAGAAAGATACAACTTACCAAGACTGAATAATGAAGAAACAGAAAATGTGAAAAGACTGATTACTAGGAAGAATTAATCAAAAATCTCCCAACAAATAGGTCCAGGGACCACACAGCTTCGCTAGTGAACTTTACCAAATATTCCAAGAATTAATACCATTCCTTCTCAAACTCTTCCAAAATATAGATGAGGAAACACTTGCAGACCCACTTTACAAGACCAGCACTCTCACCAGGTTTATTCAACACAGTATTGGAAAGTCAAGCCATAGTAATCAGACAAGAAGAAAATAAAAAGGAAGAAATAAAACTGTCACTGTTTGAAGATGACATGGTGCTTTATAAAGAAAATCCTAAAGAAGCCACCAAAAATCTAATGAATTCAGTAAAACTGCAGGATACAAACCTAATAAACAGAAATCCATTGCATTTCTATACACTGACAACAGAGTATCAGAGAAATTAAGAAAACCATTCAAAACTGCACCAAAAAGAATAAAATATCTAGGAGTAAATCTAACCAAGGAGGTAAGAGACCTGTACTCTGAAAACTAAAACACTGATGGAAGAAATCAAAGACAACACAAACAAATGGGAAGATTATGAATTGGAAGAATTAATAATGTTAAAATGTCCATACTATACAAAGCAATCTATAGATTCAATGCAATCAAACTTCTAATGGCATTTTTACAGAAATAGAAAATCCTAAAATTTGCATAGAACCACAAGAGTCAAAGCAATCTTGAGGAAGGTGAACAAAGCTGGAGGCATCATACTCCCTGATGCCTCCAGGCATCAAACTATTTTACAAAGTTATAATAATCAAAACAGTATGGTACTGGCATGAAGAGACATCAGTGGTACAGAATAAAGAGCCCAGAAATAAACCCACCCACACATATATGGCCAATTAACTTATGACAAAGGAGACAAGAATGTATCATGGGGGAAGCACAGTCTCTTCAACAAGTGGTATTGGGAAAACTGGACAGTCACATGCAAAAGAATAAAATTCCACCACTATCTTACACTGTTACACTGTACACAAAAATTAACTCAAAATGGACTACAGACGTGAATGTAAGAGCTGAAACTATGAAACTCTTAGAAGAAAACTTAGGTGAGTTAAACTCACTGACATCAGTCTTGGTGATGATTTTTTGGATTAGACACCGAGACCAAAGGCAACTAAAGCAAAACTAAACAAGTGAGGCAACTTGAGACCACATTAAAACACAGCGAAGGAAACCAACAAAATAAAAAGACAACCTACCAAATTGGAAAAAATACTTGTAGGTCATATATATAGTAAGCAGTTAATATCCAAAATCTATATTAAAACTCACAGAACTCTACAGAAAAAAAAATCTGATTAAAAAATGAGCAGAGGCTCTGAATAGACATTTTTCTGCAGAAGAAGTATGGATGGTTAGTAGGTACATGAAAAGATGCTCAACATCATTAATCATTAGGGAAATGCAAATCAAAACCACAATGAGATATCACCTCATATCTGTGAGAATGGTTATTATAAAAAAGAAATAACAAGTGTTGGTAAGGATATGGAGAAAAGGGAACCCTTGGGCACTGTTGCTGGGAAGGTAAATTGGGGCAGCTATGGAAAACAGTATGGAGGTTCCTCAAAAAAATAAAAAAATAGTACTACCATACTACCAGGCAATTCTACTTCTGTGTATTTATTAAAACAACAGTAATTCAAAATGATATATGCACACCCGTATTCACTGTGGCATTACTTACAATAGCCAAGACATGGAAACAACCTAAATGTCCATAAAAAAAGAAATCTTTCCATTTGCAACATGGATAGACCTTGAGGGCATTATACTAAGTTAAATAAGTTAGAAAAAGATAATTACTTATGATCTCACTCATATGTGGAACCTAAAAATACCAAAAAAAACAACCAAACAAAAACACCCAAGCTCATACATATAGAGATTTGTGGTTACCAGAGGTGGAGATTAGGGTGTGTGTGAAATAGATGGCAGGGGTCAATAGGTACTAATTTCTGTCTATTAAGTGAGTAATTCATGGGGATATAATGTATAGCATGGTGACTACAATTAATAATGCTATATTACATATTTGAAAATAGCAAGGAGAGTGGATCTTGAAAGTTCTCATCACAAGAAAAAAAATTTGTTGTAACTATATGTGGTGATTTAGACTGACATTTTATAACATATACAAATCACATCATTATTGGACACATAAAACTTAATAATGCTATGTCATTTATATCTCAATTAAAAAAATTAAGATATAGGATTATATTAAATCATGCATGTCAAACTTTTGAAGTGTAAAGCACTGTTGAATTTAAATAATCTTCACTCAATTTAAAAAAATTTAAATATTAAAAAAAAAAAATCCTGAAGTAAGGAGTCCAGAGGCCTCTTGTGAGTATGTGACAAAGCTTGTATACTAAGATTCCTCTGCCTTACTCCACAGGCACAAGTGGGAAAAAGCCACTTTTTTCCATGCAATTTCAGCAAAACTAATTATTCAGCATCCTAGCCCTTAGCTGGTCAGAAAAAAAAAAAAAAAAGAGGTTGAGGTGGTCCTATGAGCAGGCACAGTTCAGAGAGAAGGGACAGCTGAACAGAGTGACAACCAGAGTAGAGTCAGAGAAAGAAAGAAGCAACCCCAAAGCACAGTAGTCCAAGGAGCTTCTCAAGAGGGGTAAATGGCCTCTTGACACTTCCAGGTTTTGTAACAGGACAGTGATTATCTATAATAATGATGCAGCAAGTATCTGCTGTAACCTAATACTGCTCTAGATTCTTTATAGTATCTAGAACAGTAGACAGTCTGTATCTTCTGTTTTAAAGGTAGGAAAATGGATGAAACACTAGAGATTTTCAATGAAAATAATTAAAATATATAAATCTCATTTCTGACTTTCTGCTCCTTAAAGATTTGAATTTTTTGTTTCCATGGATGAAGTAAAGAAGAGGTCACTAGATGTCGCAGTGAAAAACAGTAGACCACTTGGCTCACACAGAAGGAAGGAACTGGGAAAGGTAAGCACAAAAGGGGGTCTTGGTACTCTTTCCCTCCTGGCAGCTACCTGGAGTTCACAGGGGGAACACATCCTTGCTGAAGTTTTGATGGGATCATCAGTTTGTTATCAGAACTGACTTTAAGGAAGATACAGCCTCACTGGGAGGTTTTTTGTTTTGTGCCTTTCAAAAAATAATCTTAAAACTAAACTATATAAATTAATATAATAAACCCTATTTTAAGAAACTCAGGAATATCCAAGTTTATCACTACAAAAGTATTTGAACCTCTACTATGATATTAAGTATTGTTTTCATAAGTACAGCATTGTGTGAAGCTTGGATCTCATTATGTCAAGACTTCTGGGGTGAATGTGATTTTAACTTAAAGTCAGAAGTAAAGAAAATATAATCCTCAGGAAGGAGAGACAAAAAAGAATGGTATTTGTACACTCTGTAATTGTTGTATTTTAAACATTATCTTATGCTCATTTTTTAAAGCCCACTCTATGAAGTAGGTGATGATAGTCCCATTTTTATTGTTGAGAAAACTATAGTGTCTTGCTTAAAATTCTGGATCAGTTTGTAAGTAAAGGCAAGCTGTTTTCTCTAAAACATTTGTTAAGTAAATTCCTGAGGTACAACTGCAAATAGCAGTTCACCTTTTCCTAGGACACTGAGGTTGGTGTCAGTCCTGTCTTTCTGGAGAGGTTCTATATATTGAAAGCCAAAGAAAAAGAGCTATTGCTCAAAATTCAAGGAGGCCCTTTTTAGGATCAGTTTCATTTATCCCAGTATGTTTCCATTTAATGCAGTTTTGAGGAAGAGAACTGATAATTTGTGCTTGTTTAGGTACTGATTGACTTATCAAAAGAAGATCTGATTAAGGGCTTCTCACAGTGGTGAGTGGTTTCATTTTATCACATTATATCTGCTACTCAATTTATCTCAGGTGGTTGCCCATATTCTCTTTCCAAAGTTTTTCCCTCTTCAATATCTTATCAAGGAGGGGGACATTATCACTTTTACTTCAGGCTTTACTGCCTACAGACTTCACTTATCTAAAGAACCTCTCTGTAAGCTCTAGTCTTAACCTTGGCTGGTCCACTTACAGAGATGAGTTCTGCTGGTCCCACAGGCCCAGGTAGGATAGACTAGGCCACTTGTCCTGATATTGCCACAACACACTCACAATACTAACACAAGTTCAAACCCAACTGTCTTACAGGTATGAGCTGACTGCAGATGGACAGCCTAGAAGCTGATGATGAACAACATCTTTATTTTTTAAATGTGTACATATGTATATTTTGTAATTTAAATCACAATACCATTTGAAAATACACATATGTGTGGGTGTATACATATATACACAGACGTATGTGTATATATACACATACACACACATTCTTGTGTGCAGTATAACTGCATGACTGGGTAGTATTAGGCAGAGGTAAACACATGTAAAAGCAAGAACTGCTCTTTCTTGGTTGGGTTTAATTGTTTAAATCCAAATAGAAGTGGGGTATTTGTGCCTAACAAATGATCAGAACCTCAGTGGTGAACTTTCACTGACTTAGGACTTGCATGAATGTCTACACCAGGTGTCCTGTCTTAGACACAAGATGAGGGAGGTCCACTTGTGGAGCAGCTGTCAGTACTCCTGGGCAGGGACTGACGCAGGAGGAAGGTTTTTTTATGGGACTAAAAAGTGACCCACCCAAAAGTGCTGAGAGCTAACTCTAAGCTCTACTGGCTGCCACCTTTGATACTTCTCTGGAAGTTCGTTCCTGTATCTGCTGTGGAACTAAAACATACTCTCCTGATGACAACCATGTTAGTGATATACCTATATACCTTGAGTTAAGTACTTCAGTGTGGGATGGATAGCCTGGGATCAAACTCCAGCATGTGGCATTATTTCCATAGGAAAATGCAAACAGAGTTTCAAGCCCAGGTCTGTCTGCACTCCCACAGCAGAGCACTGGAGACCGGAGTGCCAGAGAGGACAGGGGCTTTCTGTATCTCTCTTAGATAGGTTTGGGAATTCTGCTCCACTGTTCTGAGGGCTGATTCACCTAAGCAACATTAAAAACAAATTATGTAAACTGTATATTTAAACAAGTGCCTCTTTTGCATTTCAGACTTTATAAAACCAAATATTCTTGTCGTTTCTCATGTTCCTAGAGCTGCTGTCAAGTCAAGTCTTCTTGTCATTTATCTGCTCAGGCAGCACCCCCTGCCCTTGCTTCCTCTCCCACCACAGCTTTCACTGAGCTTTTCTGAAGAATGGTAATATCTTAAAGTTTCTGTCAGGTTACTCTCACTTATAAATTATCTCTCTCCTGTTTTTTACAAAATTCAAGCCCACTCCTTGTGTTTTAGACTGAACACAATCAGGTCTCCAGTTTTTGGCTGCCTTATTCATGTGCAGATGCTCTGTTCCAGAACTGTCCAAATATATCCTGCCTACTAATCCTACTCACCTCTTAGAGGCCTGTGTTAAACCCACCTCCTCCACTGAGCCAGTCCACACTGAAAGGGCCTCTCCCCCCACCTAGGGCATCTACTATCAACATTCTACATTTTTCATTTTAACAATTCCCTGCCTTGTAACCTTTAATTTAAAAAAATGTTTATTAAATATCTACTAAAGTTATATGCTAAGAAACTATCTGTATTGTGTTTGGTATTTGATGTTTCTGTTTACTTTCTAATTCACCTCAAGTTACTTGAATTGATTTTTCACCCCTATCATCCAAGACTTAATACATCCATGCTAAGTACATGGCAGATGTGTAATAAAATTTATTTTTGCTGTTTTGAGTGACAAATTCTCATTATAAAGTAGGACAATTGATGTCTGTCCTATCTACCTCACAGCGGCATTGTAATGTTCACTAAACAGACAAGTTCTTTGAAATGATAAAGTACCAGAGGAATAAATGGAATGTATCATATATCATTTCCTGAATATTAGCCACCCTAAAACAACTATTGAGCAAAATGGCAGACAAAGCAGACAAGTGAAAACCTATCCTTCCGGTAGTCCAAACACACAGAAAATCTAATTAAACCATAAATTTTAAGCATGATTTTAAACATGACTGACTAAAAAGTAACACAGGTTAAGTTCCAGTGACAGTTCAAAGAGAAAATCTAAAGTAGCATATAGGAACTGAAGAGGGTGTTTTGAAGAGAACCGGAATTCTAGCGCACCGGATAGAAGGTAAAGCTACTATGTAAGGGACATGGAGCCTGGAAAGTTTTGTCCTCAAAAAACACCATGGCTGAGAATGAGGACAAGGAACTGGTTGTCAGCAATGGGTGAACAATCAGCTACTCTCTCCTATAGGAACATGGAGTCTGAAGTTACACACAACTGACTTAGTTTGGAAACCTTGAAACTAATGTGAAAGTTGGGTTTAGAACCTGGAACCATGTCAAGCCCTGACTGGGACAACCACAAAATTGCCCCTAGGGTTGTGATTCCCATCTAGGACACACTTGGAACCACCAGAGCAGGTAATTCCCACTAAAAGGAAGCTCACAGGCAAAAAAAATTTTTTTAAAATATGAAGCACAAGGGAATACCAAATTGAAAAATGGCCACTGGATGTGTTTTAGCAAGAAACAAAATGTAACATAAGGCAGGAGTGGCTTGTGGAAAACAACAGAGAGTAAAGAAATCTGTAAAATATGTAAGGTAAACCTAAGTAAGTCTTGACTATTTTAAACAAGGAAGCAAGCAACCTAAAAAGTCTGCAAAACTGGACTAGTACTGACATCTAAGAGCCATGAAGCTGGTTCAGAGGAATGTTAAAAGTATTTAAGTCCTTATTTAAGAAGCTAAGGGAGTTTTATATTTTAAAATATAGCTTTGTAGGTGGCAGTTACTAGTTACCTTACAGCTCCAAATCAACCCATCTTGGCCCTGCTCTGATACTAGAAATACCACAGCCTCCTCCCCTCTGCCAGGGGTCTTGATGTCAGGCTTATCAGTTGAGGACACTGCAGAGACACTGCAAGGCCAGAGTGGGAAGAAGGGGCTTTTTCTTCCTCTCCTGAGGTGCTGTTACCCACGGCAGCTAGCTGACTGTCATGTGGAGGCTGTTCTCTGTTACCTAAGCACCAGCCACAGTGTACTCTTGGCTCATGCCCTTGGGCCCTGCAACCATAAACACGATCTTCATGGTTCAGCACCATCCAACACCCTCTGGCAAGTTTATTTGCCACAAGTGGGTTGGCTGTTCTGTGGCAGCCAGACCTCCACTCAGAGGTTTAAATCTCAGCATCGTGGGAAGGCACTCTTAAGTTTCTTGTTCCCTTTCCTTTATCCCTGGGGTAAGTAGTATCTGCTTTCTGAAGTCACCACTGCATACTCCCTAGAGTCCTCTTTTGTCTCCTTTTAGCAGTTAACTGCTTTTACTAGTCAGCAATTCTTATTTTAAATGTTTCCTGTTAGGCTACCTGTGCAATGTAGTTTTTGTCTTCTGACCTGACCTTGACTAAGTGTGTATTAAAATTTTTAAGATAACCAATAATATAGAGTAACAATAGAAAAATCAATAGAGTTGAAATATAAAACTTCCAAATCAGTAGTGAAGAATAAAAATTCAACACTGCTCCAAAAAAATAGGAAGGAAATAAGTAGCATAGAAAAATATGATAAATAAAAAATACAAAAGATAGGCAAAAGACTTCTAAATATACTTGTAATCATAGTAGGTGAAGTGAAAGTTGCTCAGTTGTGTCCAACTCTTTGCGAACCATGGACTATATATAGTCCATGGAATTCTCTAGGCCAGAATACTGGAAGTAGGTAGCCATTCCCTTCTCTAGGGGATCTTCCCAAACTAGGTATTGAACCCAGGTCTCCCACATTGCAGGCAGATTCTTTACCAGCTGAGTCACAATCATCGTAAAGGCACTATTAAAACCTATAATGTCAAATTCCATGAAAATTAAAAGTACAGCTATATGTTATTTACAAGAGGTTCACTCCAAACATACAGAAGTGTTGAAAGTAAAGGGATGAAAACGAGAAACCCAAGGATAGTTTAGACTTCTGTTTATAGTAATGGTAGCAAGTGAAAGTCGTTCAGTCATGTCCAACTCTTTGGGACCCCCTGGCCTGTAGCCTGCCAGGCTCCTCTGTCCATGGAATTCTCTAGGCCAGAATACTGGGATGAGTAGATATCCCCTTCTCCAGGGATCTTCCCAAGCCAGGGATCGAACCCAGGTCTCTGACACTGAAGGCAGATTCTTTACCATCTGAGCCACGAGGGAAGCCCAAGAATACTGGAGTGGGGGAAAAAAAAAAAAAAGAATACTGGAGTGGGTAGCTTATCCCTTCTCCTGTGGATCTTCCTAACCCAGGAATTGAACCGGGGTCTCCTGCTTTGCAGGTGGATTCTTTACCAGCTGAGCTACCAGGGAAGCCCAACATCACACTTAACGGTGAAGTGTGAAAAAGATTTCCTTTTGAAATCTGCAACAAGAAAGGGTTGATTCCTATCACCACTTCTATTCAGCCTTATATTGTAGCCTATGTAGTTGGGTAAGGAAAAACAGGTATATCTGATCAAAATTGTTATTATATGCAGATGATATGATCATAAGTATAAAAATCCAAAATAATCTAAAGATATACTGCTAGAGTTAATCAGAGTTTCCAGCAAGAATGTTGAATACAAAGTAAATATTTAAAAATCAATTATATATATATATATATTTTCATTTATTTTTATTAGTTGGAGGCTAATTACAATATTGTAGTGGTTTTTGTCATACATTGACATGAATCAGCCATGGATTTACATGTATTCCCCATCCCGATCCCCCCCCCACCTCCCTCTCCACCTGATTCCTCTGGGTGTTCCCAGTGCACCAGGCCAGAGCACTTGCAAAAAAAAAAAAAAATCAATTATAGTTCTCTATTTCTGAAACAGGTGGGAAATGAAATTTTAAAAAGACAACTTATAAATGCATAAAGATCAAATACTATGAATATATCTAGCAATAATCCCTACAGGAAAATTATGAAACTTTATTATGAAATGTTAAAGTAAACCTAACCAAGTGGAGAGCTATGCTACAGTAGGAGTTTGAAGATCCAACATTATAGATTCTGATTTTCCCCACTGATCCTATGTTTAATGAAAGTTCAATAAAAATCTCAATATGTAGTGCATGTGTCTGTGTGTATAATTTAATAATCAGACTCAATACACATGGAAATACAAAGGGTGGGATACCAAAGTTTATTATAAAGTTAAAATAATGAAGACAGCAGGATACTAGTGCGGGGTAGATAAATGGACCAGAAGAATACAAGAGAGTCCAGTAACAGACCCATTCACATATAGATATTCAATATATGACAGAAGTTAACACTATAAGCAGAGGGGAAATAATAGATTTGCAATAGACAGTGCTGAAACAACTGGGTATCTGTGACAGAAAAGGTAACAGTCCTTTACTTATACCACATTAAGAAAAAAAAACCTCCAGGTATATTAGACTAAGTGTGAAAGGCAAAACTATACAGCTATAAGATAACACAGGAGAGTAACTTTACAATTTGTGACTAGAGAAAGATTTCATAAGACACTAAGAGCACTGACTATATCTCTACATCCTTAACTATATTCTCTATATTAAAATTAAGTTCTTCAGTTCATGAAAAGACACTAGAGGAAAGAGGAAACAGAATGGAAGAAGGCATTCGCAACATGTGTAACCATCAAATAGTTCATGTCTAGAATATATAAATAACTCTTACAAATCAATAGGAAGACAGATTGTCCAACAGAAAAAGACACCAAAGACACATACAAGCACTTCAAAAATAAACTACAAACTAAAAGAAACAAAGGAAAAGATGTTTAACTTCATTAGTAATCAGGAAAATAAACATTAAAGTCACACTAAGAGCTCTACACATTATACTGGCAAAAAAAAAAAAAAAACTTACTCATCAAAAGTTGGTCAAATATGGAAAACTGGGGACCCTTCAAACATTAATGGTGGGAGTATAAGTTGGTACAACTACTCTGGAAAACAGTTTGGCATTTTCTTCTAAAGTTAAAATACATATGATCTATCAAAGTCACACACTATACAACCCCAGAGGATCCATTCACATCATTAGATGTGTTTTCCTCTGCTGCTGCCAAGTCACTTCAGTCGTGGCCAACTCTGTGTGACCCCATAGACGGCAGCCCACCAGGCTCCCCCGTCCCTGGGATTCTCCAGGCAAGAACAATGGAGTGGGTTGCCATTTCCTTCTCCAATGCATGAAAGTGAAAAGTCAAAGTGAAGTCGCTCAGTCGTGTCCGACTCTTCGTGACCCCATGGACTGCAGCCTACCAGGCTCCTCCGTCCATGGGATTTTCCAGGCAAGAGTACTAGACCCAGCAATTTTGCCTGTTAGATATTGATTCTATAAAACCTGCACACAAGTGAACAAGGATATGTGTACAAGAATGTTCACAGCAGTAGCTCGCAATAGCCAAGAACTGGAAGCAACCCAAATGCCAATCCCTAGAACAACAAACAAATGGATTATGGAACATTCATAGAAGAATACCAGACACCAATGAAAATAAATGACCTGGACCTACATAAAACAATATAGATGAATAGTACAAACATAATGTTGAACAAAAGAATTAAGAAGAACATACAGCATGATTCTATTTTTATAAAGCTCAAAACCAGCAAAACTCAACTATCTTGGTTTAGGCATACACACAAAACTGGCAAAACTATTTAAAAAAAAAGAAAAAACAAGTAAATGATTAACATAAGCCAAGCTAATGATTATCTCTTGGGGGAAGACACATATGGTGTGTGGGGAAGGCCTTTCGGAGTGCTGGTGATGTTCTATTTCTTGGATGTTGCATGGGTGTTCACTTTATAATCATTATTATACTTGAAATTTATGGTTTTTACTGTACTTAGTATATGTGTTGTATTTTATAACATATAAAAACCAATTAGTGAAATAAGAAGAAAAAAAGGAAAAGAATATCCAGCAACTATTAACTAAAAGGACAAAACTACATTCAAGGTAAAAGCATGTATAGCAATGAAGAGATATTAATCAAGAAGATATTATTGACTATGAATTTATAAGTACTTATAAAACAGGCCAAAGTATTTCTTAAAGTACTTATAAAAAAACAAAATTTGACAAGTTCAGGGATTTCAGAATTTCCCATCAACTAAATCAAGTGGACAAAAAAAAAATGATAGAAATGAAGTTGATTTAAATAATATATAACACTACATATATATACACACACATATATGTATATATTAGAGATTAGACTTTTTAAAGCACATGTGGAATATGTGGAAATTCATCAGATTAAAGTCACAAAGAAAATCTCAATGAATTCCAAAAATTCAATACCAAAAGACCATATTCTCTGACTACAGTAAAATACAACTAAAAAAAAATGAAAGACAAGATAAGAAACACTACATGTTTTCAGATACTTTACTTTTAACCAGGACTAGCAGGAAGCAAATTTACACTTCCACCTGTATCAATGAAACAAAAATATGACAGTTTTCAAGTCAATGGATATCAGGTATATGTCCATATGAAGACCTGAACACTACTACGAAATTTGTAGTAGTCAAAAATTGGAAATAACCTAAATTTCCACCAACAGATGAATGGATAGACAAATTGTGGTATCTTCATACAATGGAATACTACACAGCAATAAAAAGGAATGGACAGTAAATAAATGCAACAACATGCAAAAAAATCACAAATTAATTATGCTGGGTGGAAGAAGCCAGACAAAATGAGAACATATGGCATGATTCCATTTATATAAAATCCTGTCACATGCAAACGTCTATAATGATGGAAAGCAGATCAGCTATTGCCTAGGGATAGGAATAGGGAGGGGTCATGAAGGGCAAAGAAATAACTCTTGGAACAATAGGTATACTGTTTTGATGGTTTCACAGATGTATATGTATATCAGGATTTATCAAATTGTAACAGTGACAGATTTTATTTTTTGGGGCTCCAAAATCACTGCAGCCATGAAATTAAAAGACGCTTGCTCCTTGGAAGAAAAGCTATGACAAACCTAGACAGCATATTAAAAAGCAGAGATATTGCTTTGCTGACAAAGGTCCGTCTAGTCAAAGCTATGCTTTTTCCAGTAGTCATGTATGGATGTGAGTTGGACTATAAAGAAGGTTGAGCGCTAAAGAATTGATGCTTTTGAACTGTCATGTTGGAGAAGACTCCTGACAGTCCCTTGGACTGCAAGGAGATCAAACCAGTCAATCCTGAAGGAAATCAACTCTGAATATTCATTGAAGGATTAATGCTGAAGCTGAACCTCCAATACTTTGGCCACCTGATGCGAAGAGCTGACTTATTGAAAAAGACCCTGATGCTGGGAAAGATTGAAGGCAGGAGGAGAGGGGGATGACAGAGGATGAGATGGTTGGATGGCATCACTGACTCAATGGACATGAATCTGAGCAAACTCCAGGAGACAGTGAAGGACAGGGAAGCCTGGCGTGCTACAGTCCATGAGGTTGCAAAGAGTCAGACATGACTGAGCACCTGAACAACAACAATAGTTTATGCACAATTTATTATATGTCAATTATACATCCATAAAATGGTAAAAAATCAAGAGCCAATCAATGGTTGCAGTACTTATACTTTAAATAATTACAACTGGATAAAAGTAGAATTGCCAGGATAAAAGTAGATCTGATAGAGAGGGCCTAATGTTCTCCCCAGTAGTGCCACCATCCCTCTCAGTGGCCCTCAAAAAAATGCCTAGGCCTTTGAGGAAGAGTTTTAAAACTCCTGTTTTAAACTAAGAGTTAACCACAGGCTCTCTTAAACTAGCTGACAAAATTCTGATAAAATAATTTTTAAATTATACTTCTTATCTGCAAATCAAAACTACAGTCAGGTACCACCTCACACCAGTCAGAATGCCCATCATTAAAAAGTCTACAAATAACAAGCGCTGGAGAGGATGTGGAGAAAAGGGAACTCCCTACACTGTTGGTGGGAATGTAAACTGGTGCAGCCGCTATGGAAAACGGCATGGAGATTCCTTAAAAAACTAAGATTAGAGTTGCCATATGATCCAGCAATTCCACTCCCGGGCATATATAGAGAGAAAATGATAATTCAAAATGATACATGCATCCCAATGTTCATACCAGCACTATTTATAATAGCCAAGACATGGAAGCAACCTAAATGCCCACCAACAGAGGAACACATAGAGAAGATGTGGTACATATATACAATGGAATATTGCTCAGCCATAAAAAAGAATTAAATAATGCAATTTGCAGCAACATGGAGGGACCTAGAGACTATCATACTAAGTGAAGTAAGTCAGAAAAAGAAAGACAAATACCATATGATATCACTTGTATGTAAACTCTAAAATATGACATAAATAACTTATTTATGAAACAGACTTACAGACACAGAAAACAAACTCATGGTTACCAGAGGTAAAAGAGAGTAGGGGAAGGATAAATTAAGAGTTTGGGATTAGCAGATACAAACTACTATATATAAAACAGACAAACAACAAGGTCCTACTGTATAGCACAGAAACTATATTTGGTGTCCTACAATAAACCATAATGGAAAAGAATATGAAAAAGAATGTGTGTATACACATGCACACACACACACACATAAAACTGAATCATTTTGCTATACCAGAAACTAACACAACTGTAAATCAACTATTGTAAATTACATAAACTTTTACAATAAAATAAACTATTATAATTGTAAACACTCACGTTTTTGCAACCCCACGAATTGTAGTCTGCCAGGCTCCTTTGTCCTGGTGGATTCTCCAGGCAAGAATACTGGAGTGGGTTGCCATGCCCTCCTCCAGGGAATCCTCCCAATCCAGATATCAAACCCAGGTCTCCCACATTGCAGGCAGATTCTTTACCATCTGAGCTACCAGGGAAGCCCATAATAAACCATAATGGGAAAGAAGATGAATAAGAATGTGTGTATACACATACAAACACACACATAAAACTGAATGATTTTGCTACACCAGAAACTAACACAATTGTAAATCAACTATGCTGCAATTAAAAAAATTATATTTCTTCCTTTCAAAAGTCACTGGATTTCCAAACTGGCTCACAACAATTTCTTGGAGTTCTAATTAACTAAGAGCATGTATATTACTGAATATCCAAATACTTTTTCTACCCAGCCCTCAAAGACACAAGTTTTTTCACAAATCGTGGGCTAGTGTTAAGAAATGTAATTGCAGGCAAACAAAACAAAGAATTTTAAATCTAAAAAAACCTAAGATATTACCTTACTTCTAATCCCTATGGTCACCCCACTAAGGATCTGAGTGCTTATATTTTGACATTTATTCTCTGCATTCCACTATGCTGCTTCCTGGAAATCTTTACAATATTCTATATAACAATGAACAAGAATAACTGAGAAGTTATAAAAGTGGGGGTAGGGAGTAAGGGAGCAGCAGCAATCCAAAGTGATCTGTACTCATGGATGTGAAGCAGAACAGTTATCCTTTAAGAAAATCAGAATGAATACTGAGAACAGAGAATATGTAGAAAGTGGCAAGAAAGCTACTCTTACAGAAAATGTAGCAAGGGTGAACCAGTTGCCCAAGGAAGGCTCAGACTAGTAAGAGAATATGACTCATTATCTACGAGGAATACAAATAAGTCACTGAGAACACTTACATTTGGAAATTCTTTACAAAATTTTATTTAAGATTTCATGCCCTTATAAAAGGTACATCACATGAAGACAGTAAAAAAGACACTTTTTAAAATGAGAGGCTTAACACCTACTCATCTATTTTACCTCATAATTCTTTCCTACCCTAACAGGAAAATTTTTTTTTCCTTCTTCCTTTTGTTCCTTCTGCTCTGAAAGGGCAAATGTTATGAGGGATATCTTAATAGAATGTGCCATTTCCTTGCCAGGAAAGCAATATCTTCCTGCTGGTTGGATAAAGACAGACATTGGCATTCCTTGTTCCTAGAACCAAAAAGGTCACTAAACTCTGAACTTAAATGCAACCATTCTATTACTTGCATTATCTCTCCCTGAGTTTCTCTCTTATTCACACACTGTACTTTAAAACAATCTTAAATTTTAAGTACTCAAGAACTGCTTAAGAATTATTCAAGGATCTAAAGTTAATTTATTAATTAAACAGCAATTTTTTTCTATAAAAGAATCTCAAAGTCAATAAAAATTATACAGATGAGGCCTCAATAGAAAGAAGGGGGTAAATTTTGGGGTAAATACATTTTATAACCCATGTCTCAGAGTAAGATCAATCCTACAAAATACTTAGGATGTTAAGAATGCAATTTACACAGTAAAAATGATTTGATTTGTTTTCAGTATGAAAGTATTTTTAATTTCCTTACTGCAGGTACAATGGCATCCAAGTCATCAATTTCTGTAACAGAAAAACAATAATAAAACAGTAACTTCATCCAGTGTTAGGCTCAGATGAAATGATAATCTCTGTGCAAAGGCAAACCTCAAACACAAAGGCAACATCACTAGTGCTTTCAAGCACATGAAATTTTTCTCTAAAAGTGTATCACTGATTCACAGGACATTTGTTTGTAAAAGCTACCTACAAAAGCATCTTCTGACTCTGATATTAATCTCATTAGCAGTGTGCTCTTAACAACAGTTCCTACTCGCCATATTTATGACATTATGTTACTGCCTCTTTAACTAATATATGGGTGAGCTTACATGGTGAAATCCCTAGGAGAGGCCCTTTATCTTTCCTGGGCCTCCATCTAAAGACTTAGGGATCTCTTCTGTCGGAACACAGACGATACATGAAAGGAAAAGAACAAGAGCAAATCCACAGCTGAGAATTACACTGTGGTAAGTAAGGTACAAAGATCAAGTTATTCCAAAATCCTCATTCTAAAATCACACCTGTTTTCTCCCTAGGAAAGAAATCTGCCTTATAAATAAACCTCACAGAGAAGAACCTTGGTTGATAGGAGAATTTTCTCAACTAATCACACCACTTACATGAGAAAAAAAGGAAGTCCTTCGCCATACCTGATATTCAGTAATCCACTCTGTAGTTCTAGATGCGTAATATGACATCTGTTGTTGTTGTTGTTGTTTGTTGTTTAGTTGCTAAGTTGTGTCTGACTCTGCGACCCCATGGACTGTAGCCCTCCAGGCTCCTCTGTCCATGGGATTTCCCAGGCAAGAATACTGGAGTGGGTTGCCATTTCCTTCTCCAGGGGATCTTCCCAACCCAGGGATCGAACCCACATCTCTAGCACTGACAGGTGGATTCTTTATCACTAAGCCACCTCGCATCTAGTAATAATAAAAATAGTCATGTTTGCCAAAACTGATTTAACTTCTGAAATGTTAATATTTATTCCAGAATTTCAACTGTGACCGAACAGCACATGAACACTGTATATTAAAGCAAATGATCCCACATGAACCATGCTGAGTATTATATTTGAGAGGAAGTTTCTATACAAGGATTATGAAATAAGTGTTACTAGCACACCTAGTAAAATGTTTTTTAATGACAAGAAACTCACTGTTAGTCGCTACCTCAAAGTAAGTAAAATCATATTGCAGGAAACAAAGCTCTTTGAGATACAAGGCAATAAATACATTTCTATATTTTCAAATCTCAAGTTAAACTTTCAAATTATGTCTTCCCTTGCCATGATCTTTTCAAAGGTATGAGCATGAATAAAGTACACTCACTGTCTCCGTTGCTTCCAGTCTACATAAAATTGGCCACAAAAATGTATGTTCAACTAGGCTATATACTCCAGTCAGATATGCCTTTCATTTACTCATCTTCTTACCAGAATTTAACTTACTCATTCCTTTATCTTCTACCAAACTTTATCTCCTCTTCTAATTTAATTTCCTATGTCAAAGAGTCATTCTTTAAAAAACAAAAAAAAACTTTCAACTTCAAATGAGCTACACAGAAAAAAATTCATTAATCATAATGAATTAATGAAGTAAATAAATCACTGTAACCTTTTTAAAAATAAAAAGTGATTTTGTTTTGTTGGGTTTTGGAGAATCTTAGTTCCCCTACTGAGGATGAACCTACACTCTCAACAGTGAACACACATAGTCCTAGCCACTGGACCATCAGGAATTCCCTAAAAAGTGTTCTTAATGGTAAGATTATTTATTTTTATAGCCATAATAAATCACACTTAAAGTAAGTGATGTGGGTTTTTATTTTGCCTATGATTCCTAAGCTAACTATATTTTTTCCCCCTTAAAGCCCTCAATCTGACCAAGAGTGAAAATGTGTCTCT
The DNA here is from genome assembly GCF_019320065.1 of Cervus canadensis. NCBI lineage: Eukaryota > Metazoa > Chordata > Mammalia > Artiodactyla > Cervidae > Cervus > Cervus canadensis. Next base: position 8,427,463 of record NC_057392.1, on the reverse strand, counting down.
TTCCTTCCACAAACTTATAAATTTATCTCCTTTCTACAGATGTTTATATTATTTCTCATCATCTGAGGAACTTAAATTTTAAAAAAAGAGTAGGTAGGAACTATCTTTTTTAAAAAAAGAAAAGAAAAGGAGGAGGAAGAAAAATTAAAAAGACACCTATCAAGATCATAAATTCTACAGACATTTCTCTTTATCCAATGACAGTCAGGCTTAGAGTGGGCCTAGCCAGAATAACATCATTTCTCATTTTAAGGTCCTAAAACAAAGGCGGCCCAGCTCCTTAAAGAATATGTGTTTCTCTGTTGTTCTGTAGATTAACCCCAATCAACTTTAACTGCAAGTTAGAAGTTTGTTTTCAGAACTGTTAGTGGTTTCCAGACACTTTCTACCACTCTAGGTAAAAACACTAATACAGTGACTAAGGAAAACTCTTTCCTCAAACCCAATGACATCCTGAGACTCAAAATCCACCTCTGACAAAAATCTTACCTAAGATTTTGAGTAGATCATTAGTAAATGCCTGAAATGCTGGGAAAAATTCCTCATGTTCTTCCAATTTGCGGATAATGCTTTAAAAAAAAAAAAAGCACAATTTATACTAAATTTCTGACTTAGGATTCTTACATTTGATTGGGCATACAACATTTCAAAACAGAAAGAAACTGTCCTGCTAATTTAAATACAAATTTAATGATTATTTACTGCAATCTTTCCTTCTCTTTGTTCATCTAGTAATACTTTTCTAAAACAAACAAAAAAAATCTACTAGCAGTATAATCATCTGTTCTAAGGTTAAATCTATCTAACATTTCTAATATGGGAACTTTCCATTTAGCTTAAGGAGTCTTTAAGAGACCATGTTTTCTAAAAATAATTGACTTTCATATCCTGTATTCTATTAAACATTAAGAATAAGTATCAGTAATCTGTAAAACTGGGAAGGAGAAAAATACCAATAGTGAGACATACGTTCCTTTTAAAATCATCAAGTATCAGAAACCTCAAGTGTCAGATTAGGTTAGGGTTCCTCTTGGAAAACTTGCAGAACGTATGGAACATATACTTCCCTTATGATGCGGTATAAAATCTGAGGGAGGAGGGAGGAAGAGTACAGCTATAACGTTTTGACATTAAAAAAAAATTAGGTTTTATGTTGGAGATGCCTAGCTTTAAAAAAGAAATCCCTACCACTACAATATTGTAAAGTAATTAGCCTCCAACTAATAAAAGTAAATGGAAAAAATAAAAATAAAAAAGAAATCCTTATTATCTTATCAAATAATGCACATACTCTTAGTGATTATTCAGTGATCTATGGTAATCTGCTAAAAATTGGACTTATTTATATATTCTGAATTAACATGAAGTTGCTGACAAAGTTTGACTTTCTCCAATTATAATTTCCCTTGGGAATAAGATTATAGCAAAAATGCTGGAGTCCTGACCCACCATATGTAGACCTACAGAACCCAGAATCTACTTTTATCTTGAAAATATTTTATATTCTCTCCATTCCTAAGGTGTGAGATTATTTTTAAAAATGCTATTCCAAACAGGAAAGGTAAATAACTTATGGAGTTTTGAAAATCTTTAATTTTACCACTCAAAACATTCTGGACAATACTTTGCAACCTTTTTAAAATAAATACCTTTGAAGGTCTTCAGGTCCTAATACCTGCATAATCTTTTCATTCACATCTTCATTAATCAGCCTACACAATTTTCCAACTGTGCTTACCAGCACACACAATGAGGATGAACTATCTGCAAAAAAGAAATACAAGGCCAGAATATTTTAAGGGAATTTTAAAAATCATTAAATCAAATGCTATGTTTCTGTTACCCTAAATTTTTTACCTACTTTTTGTTGATTTATTAATGGGGCCTCCCTGGTGGCTCAGACAGTAAAGAATCAGCCTGCAATGCAGGAGACCCAGGTTCAATCCCTGAATCGGGAAGATCCCCTCGAGAAGGGAATGGCTACCCACTCCAGTATTCTTGCCTGGAGAATGCCATGGACAGAGGAGCCTGGTGGGTTACAGTCCATGGGATCGCAAAGAGTCAGACTTTAATAATCACTATTAAGTGGGGGGCCAAAAATGAAAATGGGTCATTACCTAGTTCTAAGAGTTCTTGGAGGTTTCTCACAGCATTGTTCAATTCTCCAAGCCTAGTATAAACTTCATTCATTCGAGGATAGACCCCAGTTAAAGATGGAACATCAAATAATTTTTGGAAGTGAGAAACAATAGCTCGCAAAATGTGGAAGTCTGGCATATTGCTGTCCTGCCCAAAAGAGAGGAAGAAAAAGTTTACATCTTAAAATTATTCCAAATCTTTAATAAAAACTTTAAAAAGAGAAAGAGTTATAGTAGAATATCTGTATCCATATCATTAATTTCACATTAAAATGTGAATATCTATGTAAGTACTGGGTAGTATTACCTTTGCCTTATTTTCAACTTCTTCCAACATGGTATCTACTATAAACAACAGATCTTCAACTCTGATACCTTCATTTTCATCCTGCTTCTTTAAATTATGCCAAGGCACCAGTTCTGCAGACAGTATTTTCAAGGACTTATATAAATCCTTCATAACAAAAGAAATAATATGCTATTATGGATTTTTTAAGTTTTCATAATCACATTAATAAAATATAATTATCCAAGCAGATGTAATACATATATTAACCATCATCAGTATTTTTTTTAAATACCATTACCTGTTTAAAAGAGTCTGTTTAATTCATTTTCTTCAGGCCTTACAGAAAACATTATACATATACTGATTATCTGGAATCTGGGTGTTTAAAGTAATTGTATGTTATTTATTAGTAACATATGCTATTATTTAAGTAAATATTTTGAATTATTGATGAATAAAAAATAAGCTTGTCCTTTCTATTTTGCCCTTGATTTTTTAAGTAACAGATTTATTATTGAGATGTAATTCACATACCATAAAATTCATCCTCTTTAAGTATGTAATTCAGTAGTCTCATTTACAGAGATGTGCAATCATCACAATTATCTTAATTCTAGAACCTTTTCATCATGCCAAAAAGAAACCCTTATTCCCCATTCTCTCTCACTCCCAGGCTTTGGGTAACTACTAATCTATTTTCTTTTTCTATGGATTTGCCTATGCTGAGCATTCCATTTCATTAAAAAACAGAATCATACAATATGACTTTTTGTGACAGGTTTCTTTCATTTAGGATATTTTCAAGATTCACCCATGTATGTAGCTCCAAGAAAAAATTTAATTCAAAAAGATGCCTAAAAAGTAATTCCACTTAATTCATGACAGCCTACTTGTTTTCCTGGCCTAAATATGTTGTCCTAATCTGTTTAAAACTATGCACAAGGAGCTGGGATCCTGGAAGTTTAGAAGTCTAAGACTGGTCAATCAATAAACAAATATTTACTGGGCATCAACTACACACATAGCACAGTGCTTGGTGCTTGGCCCTTTAAAACAATGTCATGCAAAAGAAATGTAGTATGTGTCACAGTAATATTATCTAGTAACCATGTTAAAAAAGTAAAAAGAAATAGGTGACAATTTTAATATATTTAACCCAATATATCCAAAACAGTATCAACAGATCATCTATTTAAATTATCTTTTAATCATCTCCATACTATTTCTACTAAATCTGGTGTGTAATTTTATACTTGCAGCACATTTCAATTGCGACTATCATATTTCAAGTGATCAAAATCTACATGTAGCTGAGTGGTTACTGTATTAGACAGTGCAACTCTAGAATACAGAAGGAAACACAAGAAGTTCTTAATTATCTCAACTTCTTATTTTAGTCCTCCACTTATTTAACACTCACTAATTATTTCAAATCCTGAAAGATGATGCTGTGAAAGTGCTGCACTAAATATGCCAGCAAATTTGGAAAACTCAGCAGTGGCCACAGGACTGGAAAAGGTCAGTTTTCATTCCAATCCCAAAGAATGCTCAAGCTACCGCACAATTGCACTCATCTCACACGCTAGTAAAGTAATGCTCAAAATTCTCAAAGCCAGGCTTCAGCAATACATGCATGAACTGTGAACTTCCAGATGTTCAAGTTGGTTTTAGAAAAGGCAGAGGAACCAGAGATCAAATTGCCAACATCCACTGGACCATCGAAAAAGCAAGAGAGTTCCAGAAAAACAGGTGTTTCTGCTTTACTGACTATGTATGCCAAAGCCTTTGACTGTGTGGATCACAATAAACTGTGGAAAATTCTGAAAGAGATGGGAATACCAGACCACCTGACCTGCCTCTTGAGAAACCTATATGCAGGTCAGGAAGCAACAGTTAGAACTGGACATGAACAACAGACTGGTTCCAAATAGGAAAAGGAGTACGTCAAGGTGGTATATTGTCACCCTGCTTATTTAACTTATATGCAGAGCACATCATGAGAAACGCTGGGCTGGAAGAAGCACAAGCTGGAATCAGGATTGCCGGAAAAAATATCAATAACCTCAGATATGCAGATGACACCACCCTTATGGCAGAAAGTGAAGAAGAACTAAAGAGCCTCTTGATGAAAGTGACAAAGAGGAAAGTGAAAAAGTTGGCTTAAAGCTCAACATTCAGAAAACTAAGATCATGGCATCTGGTCCCATTACTTTGTGGCAAATAGATGGGGAAACAGTGGAAACAGTGTCAGACTTTATTTTTTTGGGCTCCAAAATCACTGCAGATGGTGATTGCAGCCATAAAATTAAAAGACACTTACTCCTTGGAAGGAAAGTTATGATCAACCTAGATAGCATATCAAAAAGCAGAGACATTTTTACTTTGCCAACAAAGGTCCATCTAATCAAGGCTATGGTTTTTCCAGTGTTCACGTATGGATGTGAGAGTTGGACTGTGAAGAAAGCTGAGAGCCAAAGAATTGATGCTTTTGAACTGTGGTGTTGGAGAAGAGTCTTGAGAGTTCCTTGGACTGCAAGGAGATCCAACCAGTCCATCCTAAAGATCAGTTCTGGGTGTTCATTAGAAGGACTGATGCTGAAGCTGAAACTCCAATACTTTGGCCACCTCATGCAAAGAGCTGACTCATTGGAAAAGACCTTGATGCTGGGAGGTATTGGGGGCAGGAGGAGAAGGGGACGACAGAGGATGAGATGGCTGGATGGCATCACCAACTCGATGGACATGAGTTTGAGTAAACTCCAGGAGTTGGTGATGGACAGGGAGGCCTGGCGTGCTGCAATTCATGGGGTCGCAAAGAGTTGGACACGACTGAGCGACTGAACTGAACTGAACTAACACCTAGATGCAGGAGACCTGCTTTCGATCCCTGGGTTGGGAAGATGCCCTGGAGGAAGGCATGCAACCCACTCCAGTATTCTTGTCTAGAGAATCCCCATGGACAGAGGAGCCTGTTGGGCTACAGACCATGGGGTTGCAGAGTTGGACATGACTGAGTGACTAAGCACAAGCACAATTAACACCTAGACCTCACATATTAGTATTGTTAACCTTTCATTTGGTAAGACGGAGAAGGCAATGGCACCCCACTCCAGTACTCTTGCCTAGAGAATTCCAGGGACGGGGGTGCCTGGTGGGCTGCCGTCTATGGGGTCGCACAGAGTCGGGCACGACTGAAGCGACTTAGTAGCAGCAGCAGCAGCATTTGCTAAGAAGGAGGAAGAGTATGACATTTTGATAGTTTTTTAAAAATTAGCAATTCAAGGCAACACATTCAGTGTCAAATAAATGTACTAAACAACTAGTACCACCAGAATTTGAAAAAGTCTGGAAGTCACAACACAATGACACTTTCATTAACCAACATTTCATCAATAAGGTACAATTATAAAGAAAAAAACTATGGTAAAAGCATACCAAATATAAAACTTTGATTGAGAATGAAACTATATAAAGCCCACAGACTCCGATATATTTTCAAATCATGTAAAGAGTATTCAACCACATACCTTTAAGGAAGCCAGTTGATCTGCCCACATTTCTATTATAGGAACAAGATGCTCAAATCCACAATCCTGAATAAGATCTCTATTAAAATGTTGGGCTGTTCCTTTGCTCTGTTTATATATTATTACTGGAGCTCTTGGATTATGAATAATTGAATTGATGCTACTCAATACCTTTAAAAAAGATGGCATTTTTAGTTGTAAAGTTTATCACAGTCCTATCAGAGTGATCTATGTTAGAGTGCTTGTGTATCAATGCAACATCATTTTCTGAGTTAGAGATTCACTGGACAGGATTCACCAAGACAAGTGTCTTTCAAAGGGCTGTACAGAATGAGTGAAAAATGCTGTTTACTTCTTTCCCCATAGAAAGCTATAGGTCTCCTGAGAATTTGATTTCTGATGTTTATTTATAAGTAGTTGTTTGGCTTAGAACGTACATTTCAATGTTTTGATTCTATTACATTTAAACTCTACTTTGAATACCATTTTAATGGAAAAAATAATTCCCCTTTCATTAAATTACTAATAAGCACAGGAATATAGTCTTTATTCTCCCTCTCCCTCACACCAGAAATTAAGAAGGGCAGCAGAACAGGGAGAGCAGGGAGCTGATCTCCAGAAGATCACAGCACAACCCCATTCCATGAGGGTGATGGTGAACCAAGGAGAATTACATATATGGCTAGCAGTGTGTATCCATACCTTGCAGATTGTTTGCAAAAATTACTGCAATTTTTCTCTTTCTTTGTGCTCTCACCTTTGCAATATGACACTGCAGGTTCTCCCATCAAGAAATAGAGTCTATTTTCTACTCCGTGAATCTATGGCAACCTTGGGCCTTGCTCTGGTAGACAGAAAAGGAAATAAAGGCGTACCAGTTTGGTGTCCAGGACTCAAGGGGCCTTGATTATTTCTGCTGTCTCCTATTGAGCTCTTCTGCCCTGTGGAAGTGAAGTTGCTCAGTCGTGTGTGACTCTTTGCGACCCCATGGACTGTAGCATAACAGGTTCCTCCATCCGTGGAATTTTCCAGGCAAGAGTATTGGAGTGGGTTGCCATTTCCACCTCCAGGGGATCTTCCTGACCTGGGGATCGAACCCAGGTCTCCCGCATTGCAGACAGACACCTTACCCTCTGAGCTACCAGGGAAGCCCCTTGGACAGAGGAGCATGGCAGGCTACAGTCCATGGGGTAGCAAAGAGTTGGACACTACTGAGCGACTAAGATGATGATGCCCTGTGGAAGAGCCCAGGCTAAATGGTGAATGATAAAAGACACATGGCCCAGTCAACCCAATCACCCTGATATCCATTCAACCCCAGAGCCACGTAGCTGACTTGTACCTGATAGCAGGTGCACGAAGGAGCCCAGCTGAGAACTGCTCAGCTGTTCAAGCACAGTAATACTAAAAGGGTTGTTATTTTAAGTCATTAAGTTTTAGGAGGGTTGTTTACACAGCAAAAAATAAAGTGATAAAGACAAAGATGGACTAGAATAAGGAAAGGAAGCAGCAACAAGAGAAGTTTGCCTTTTTACTTTATGGTAGGTAAGAATATACCCTGTGACCAAGGACACTGGAAGATAGTCAAGCTTTGCTTTCATGGAAAAAAGAAAAAAAGTACATGTAGCCGGAGGCCTTTAAGGGAGTGTCAGCTGAACAAGAGAAGGAGAGGCATTCATAAGAGGTCAATTGGAAAAAATTACACACACACACATTCTATGATAGAGAAAAACAGGCAGTATTTGGTCATCAGCCACACAAAGGGCACCAGTGCTAGATTACACCAGCACCAGTCAAGAAAGATTCTACTCTTTCGCTTTCTATTCTCACTCAACATCCACCCTCACTGCCAACGTGGAAGAAGCCAGATACAGCAGAGGACTAGGAGAGAAGGGGACCAATGAAATAATGAAACAGATCACAATCCCTTGCCACACTGCTTATTTGGAGAAGTACAGGGCAGGCACAAAATAAAGTAAGCATTAAGCAGAAGCTTTGAACTGGATGAGAGATTGAAATTTTGATGGAGATTTAAATAACTTTTTCTCCCAATTTTTCATCAAGAAAATTTTGATGAAATTTCCTTAAATGAAAATAAAGAGACTATGAACAATAAATACTATTTATATAGTCAGGGTTCACCAGAAACAGAATGAACAGGATGTGTACTCATGTGTGCATATGTACGTGTATTTGTTAATTATAAAGAACTGATTCACTCTATTATAGGAGTGACAAATCCTGAGATCTACAGTTAGCAATGCTGGAGACCCAGAAGAGCCCATGATACAGTTCCAGTCTGAATTCCCACAGGCTTGAGACCCAGGAAGAGCCAATGTTTCAGTTCAACATTTGAAGGCAGGAAAAAAAAAAGTTGATGTCCCAGCTCAAAAGCAGTCAGGCAGGCAGAAAGTTCCCTCTTCATTAGTCTTTTTGTTCTACTCAGGCCTTCAAATGATTTGATGAGACTCACCCACTGTAGAGAAGGCAATCTACTTTGCCCCAGTCTACCATTGCAAATGATAATTTCACCCAGAAACACCTTGTAGACACAACTAGGACAGTATCTGACCAGATTATCTGGGCACCCTCTAGCCTAGTCAAGTTGACACATAAAATTAACCATCACAAGTTCACCCCTTGTCAACTTGACACCCATACACTTTGCTTTAGGCACTCAGTCATGTCCAACTCTTTGAGACTCCATAGACTGTAGCCCACCAGGCTCCTGTGTTCATGAAATTCTCCAGGCAAGAATATTGCAGTGGGTGGCCATTCCCTTCTCCAGGGTATCTTCCCAACCCAGGGATTGAACCCGGTCTCCTGCATCACTGGCAGATTCTTTTACCATCTGAGCCACCAGGTTTGTCTTGAAGTGAAGTGAAACTTGCTCAGTCGTGTCCAACTCTTGGCGACTGTATAGTCCATGGAATTCTCCAGGCCAGAATACTGGAGTGGGTAGTCTTTCCCCTCTCTAGGGGATCTTCCCAAACCAGAGATTGAACCCAGATCTCCCACACTGCAGGCAGATTCTTTACCAGCAGCTGAGCCACAAAGGAAGCTCAAGAATACTTGAGTAGGTTTGCCTATCCCTTCTCCAGTGGATCTTCCCGACCCAGGAATCGAACCAGGGTCTCCTGCATTGCAGGTGAATTCTTTACCAGCTGAGCTATCAGGTTTGCCTTAAACCATACTTAATCTCCAAATACACACAATAACAAATGAGATCATGGATTACCTAACATGATATAACTATGCTGTATACAATCAAAGATGCACTAAAACCCCTTTGTCAGAAAAGGAGGTGAAGTCCTAAAGTGATGATTACTCTTCTCCTTGATGCGTTTTCTAAACCCAGCTTGTACATCTGGAAGTTGTCGGTTCACGTACTGCTGAAGCCTAGCTTGAAGGATTTTGAGCATAACCTGATTAGCATGGGAAGTGAGTGCAACTGTCCGGTGGTTTGAACATTCTTTAGTACTGCCCTTCTGGTAACCAGGATGAAGACTGACCTTTTCTAGTCCTGTGGCCACTGCTGAGTTTTCCGAATTTGTTGACATTTTGAGTGCAACACTTTAACAGCATCACCGTTTAGGATTTTAAATAGCTCTGCTGGAATGCCATCACCTCCACTAGCTTTACTGGCAGCAGTGCTTTCTAAGGTCCACTTGACTTCACACTCCAGGATGTCTGGCGCTGACTGAGTGACCACACCATCGTGGTTATCTGGGTCATAAAGATCTTTTTCGTAAAGTTCTTCTGTGTATTCTTGCCAATGCTTTTGCTTCTATTAGGTCTTTATTGTTTCTATCCTTTATTGTGCCCATCCGTCCATGAAATCTTCCTGCTATATCTCCAATTTTCTTGAAGAGATCTCTAGTCTTTCCCCTTCTGTCGTTTTCTTCTATTTCTCTGCATTGTTCATTGATATCCTGATAACTTGATATCCTATAATTTAAAAACAATGATATAGGACTTCCCTGGTGGTGCAGTGGTGAAGAATCCACCTGCCAATGCAGGGGACACAGGTTCAATTCCTGGTCCAGGAAGATTCCACATGCCACAACTACTGAGCCTGTGCTCTAGAACCTGCGTGGTGCAACCCCTGAAGCCCTCGCACCTAGAATCTGTGCTCCACAACAAGAGAAGCCAGCGGAACGAGAAGCCCATTTATCACAACTAGAGAGTAGCCCCCACTCACTGCAACTAGAGAAAGCCTGGGTGCATCAACAAAGACACAGCACAGTCAACAGTCAAAAATAAATAAATGAATAAATAAATATGTAACCATTAAAAAAACCTATGATATAAAATTCAGTTCGGTTCAGTCACTCAGTCGTGTCTGACTCTTTGCCACCCCATGGACTGCAGCAAGCATGTCAGGTTTCCCTGTCCATTACCAACTCCCAGAGTTTACTCAAACTCATGTTCATCAAGTTGGTGATGCCATTCAACCATCTTATCCTCTATTGTCCCCTTCTCCTCCTGCCTTCAATCTTTGCCAGCATCAGGGTCTCTTCAAACGAGTCAGTTCTTCACATCAGGTGGCCAAAATATTGGAGTTTCAGCTTCAGCATCAGTCCTTCCAAAGAATATTCAGGACTGATTGCCTTTAGGATAGACTGGTTGGATCTCCTTGCACTTTAAGGGACTCTCAAGAGTCTTCTCCAACACCACAGTTCAAAAGCATCAATTCTTCGGCACTCAGCTTTCTTTATAGTCCAACTCTCACATCCATACATGACTACTAGAAAAAACATACCTTTGACTAGCTGGACCTTTGTCAGCAAAGTAATGTCTCTGCTTTTTAATATGCTGTCTAGATTGGTCAAAGCTTTTCTTCCAAGGAACACGTGTCTTAATTTCAAGGCTGCAGTCACTATCTGCAGTGATTTTGGAGCCCAAGAAAATAAAGGCTGTCACTGTTTCCCCATGACGTGATGGGACCGGATACTACGATCTTAGTTTTCTGAATGTTGAGCTTTAAGCCAACTTTTTCACTCTCCTCTTTCACTTTCATCAAGAGGCCCTTTAGTTCTTCTTCACTTTCTGCCATAAGGGTGGTGTCATCTGCATATCTGAGGTTATTGATATTTCTTCTGGCAATCTTGATTCCAGCTTGTGCTTCATCCAGCCCAGCATTTCACATGATGTACACTGCTTATAAGTTAAATAAGCAAGGTGACAATATACAGCCTTGACGTACTCCTTTCCCAATTTGCAACTAGTCTGTTGTTCCATGTCCAGTTCTAACTGTTGCTTCTTGACCTGCATACAGGTTTCTCAGGAGGCAGGTCAAGTGGTCTAGTATTCCCATCTCTTTAAGAATTTTTCAATTTGTTACAATCCACACAGTCAATAGGCTTTGGCATAGTCAATAAAGCAGAAATAGATGTTTTTCTGGAACTCTGTTGCTTTTTTGATGATCCAGCGGATGTTGGCAATTTGATCTCTGGTTCCTCTGCCTTTTCTAAAACCAGCTTGAACATCTGGAATTTCACGGTTCACATATTGCTGAAGCCTGGCTTGGAGAATTTTAAGCATTACTTTGCTAGCATGTGAGATGAATGCAATTGTGCGGTAATTTGAGTATTCTTTGGCATTGCTTTTCTTTGGGATTGGAATGAAAACTGACCTTTTCCAGTTCTGTGGCCACTGCTGAGTTTCCCAAATTTGCTGGATACTCAAATATGACATAAAATCATTATGCAAGAGAATAAGAGCAAGAAGAAAAAAAAAAACACTTGCCATGTGTGTATTTACAAATATATACACAGAAAAACATAAATATATATATATACACACACAAATATATGAACATATACATAACAAAAGAAGGAAGAAATACACATGACAAGTACAAGCCTCATTTCTGTTGTCATCATATGGTCACAGCTGGTATTTATCACTACTTTCTTCCATTACCTATTATTTATTACCTCTGCCTTCAACAAGTACCTCAGATGCTCCTGGTTCTTTACTTGCTGGTGTAATTCAAATCTTCATTTCTGAAAGGTCTGGACCAGACTGTTGGGAGTTTTCCATTGACCTTTATCACAAGGCACGGCAACACTAAATGATGCCCTAAGGGATCTCTTGTATTCTAGACACTCTTCCTTTCCTTCCTTGTGGTGCAGTAGTACACTGCTCATCGTTCTGCCCAGTGGGAGGATTTCTCTTCACTACTTGCCTTCAGGGATGCCCCAGATAGGAGCTGTAGTGCTGCAGCTGTGTACTTTAATGTGGTGCCTACATATCACACAAAGCCATCCCCTTGAAGCCATAGGTGCAGGCAGGGAGAGAGAAGGTGGTGCAGCAAGAATGGGAAACCATGGGCATTTGGGCCACTTCTTCATGTAATTTATTGTGCCTTTAGGGTCTGCTCAGGCCCAATTTCATATGCATCACTTTCATTCAATGATGGAGTGCTGCTGTGCTCATCCAACTTTATGGCTGGTGGGTCAAATAACAACCAGTTCATGATGGGCAATTCAGGTTACATGGTAGGTTGGTGGCCCACTGTTAAGTCTTCTGTCTCTACTCAGACCCAGTAAAAGGCCAAGAGCTATTTCTTAAGAGGAAAGTAGTTGTTTGCAAAGAATGACAGGATTTTTCTCCAGAACTCTAAGGATCTGACTTGCGACTCACCTACAGGGGCCACCAGGGGCTCCAAGCAGCATCCCTGTCTGCCAGGACAGTCTAAGCCCCCATGGACCTCCAGGGTCCTATGGCCCAAATGGCAGAGCAGCCTGCACAGCAGCCTGGACCGATGCAGAGCCTCCTCTTGTTCTGAGCCACACTCAAAACTAGCACCTTTTCAGATCACTCAGTAAATGCGGCGGGAGGAACACATCACAGGAGGAATATGCTACCTCCAAAATGCAAAGAGACCCACTGGGTGCTGTGCCACGTTTTTGGTTGTTAGAGGGGCCCAAGGAACAACTTATCCTTTACCTTACACATGATATTTTGACATGCCCACACCACTTGAGCCCTAGAAGTTTCACTACGGTAGAAGGTCCCTGCATTTTTGTTAAGATTTATTTCCCATCCTTTAACATGCAAATACCAACAATCTGCCACTTCTTGCTCAGTAGGTCTAATCAGCATACTATCATCAATGTAATGGGCCAGTGTAATATCTTATAGAAGGGAAAAGTGATCAAGATCCCTGTGAACTAAATTATAACATAGGGGCTGATACACCCTGAGGTGTATAACATGGAGAGCTGATATACCCCTGAGGTATGACAGTGAAGGTATATTACTAGCTTTGACAGTTTAAGCAAACCACTTGTGGTGGTCCTTATTAACAGGTATAGAGAAAAAAGATTTTCTCCTCTCATTCATAAGTATCCTCAGACGAATCCAGAATAATGTTTGACCAAATATGTGGACACCCTGTGGCCCAGTCACAAATACCCATATAAACTGAGATTCAATAACTGTTAACATTTTACCATATTTTCTCAGCTTGGTGTTCTGTGATTACCTAGATGGGTGGGGTGGTGGTGGGGGGTGGTAGGAGGGAGGTCCAAGAGGGAAGGGATGCATGTATATATATAGCTGATTCCTTTCATTATACAGCAGAAACCAATACAACATTGTGAAACAATTATACTACCAAAAAACCCCCACAGTTTTCACAAAGGTGCCTGGACATAATATCAACACACAGATGTACAAAGAACCAGCAACAATCAATTAAAAAATATAACGGAAAAAGGGCCCCAATTAATAATAGCAATAAAAGTTATAAGATAACTAGATAACCTAGGAAACAGAACAAAATATATGCAAGAGCTAAACTTAAAAAGATATAAAGCTTTATTAAAAGGCACAAAGGAAGACCAAATAAAATTAGAGACATATTTCTGAGTGAGATGATTCAAAACTATAAATGTGGTATTTTTCCAAATATTAACCTAAAAAGTTAATTCAATCTCAGCTGTCTCAGTGGGATCTGTTTTTGAGTTGACATTGTTCATATAGAACAAATGTGCTAAAAATATATACAAGAAAAAAATTTAAAAGAATACCCCAGAAGGTATCAGAGCTGACTATAAAACTACAGAAACTTGTATAGAAATGAGACACTACAGAGTCTAGAAATAAATCTATGCATCTAAGGGAATATGGTAGAGGATAAACATTTCAATTTCAATAAAGCAGAGAAAGAATGGTCTACAAGAAACTGCAAACTCAAATGCCTACAGAAGCCAAGAAAGAGCACAGACAAGTGAAGCAAGGATGGCACGGTACTGGGCTGACTGAGGAGCACACGGCCACGCATGACAGGGACCAGGCCTAATCCTGCACTGGGAACCACCGTGCAGGAATTTGTGGCCAGATCCTTTGACTTTTTAAGAGAAAGTAGAAATAAGGACTTATATAAAATCTCTTAATCAAAAAAATTAGTAATTAATTCAAAGTTTAAAAAAAACCTGTAAGGGCCCAATAAAATATGAATGCAGGCCCAGCTCAGTCAGTTAACTACCAGGCTTAACCGCTCATTTGCTCAGTAATAGATGGTCTATACATCAAGTAAGGTTAGATCACTATATCATACCACAAAGAAAATTAAGTTTCAGGTGGACAAAACACACAAATTTTTCAAAAGTATAACAACAACCTTAAGAAGTAGATTTACTTATATAGTAAGAGTATCAACAACAGCAAAAACAAAAAGATAGAAAAGGAAAACAAGAGAAATGGCTTAGCAGGGAGAGTAAAGAAAAGGATTATGGTATCTATTAAAATCTTGTCAGGTTTTTACTGCCCTACTTTGAACTAGGCCAAAGTCTCTTTTCAAGGGACAATTCTAAGTCAAGGTACCAACTTCTAGCAATTAGGTATGTCATGGCAAGACAAGACACACTAAGCACATGCAAATAAAGGATACAAGTATTCCTTACTGATGATTTATTATACTGTGATTCTTAACCAAGGTTCACTGTAAACACCAGTCTTTTTGTCAGCAATACCTGGAAGTATCTCTGGTCAATCAGAGCCTGTTGCTGGTTATCTTTGCTGGGCTCATCTTTTCCCTCTTTGTCCTCAGCCTTTTTTTGACTGATAATATTCTGTAATCTAAGGGGGAAAAAAAATTAAGATAATACATACACTTTACTAAACAGTGGATTAAGATGACGAAATGAGCCAATGATCCAGCTACCCTCCCGTTAACTCCGTCATTTTACATATGTGTATGTGCATGCATACACATGCATATAATCATATATACATTTTTAATTTAAGCCATATTGTCACTAGAAAACGAGAAGACCCTCTCAGTAGACACAATATAGAAGGAATCCCTGAAAACAAAAGGAATTAGACTGATGATGAAAAGTTATAACCATTCCCCAACACTTACAAAGAACAGAATAGGAAAGAACTACAATAAAGAATGAAAACAACTTCCAAGGTGCTCCAAGTTTGATGTTGTAAGGGCATCAATAAACAGTGGGTAGGGCAAACAGTTTGGGCACTGCAACAGCAAGAACTAGAGAGCTTGGTCCTTCCTTCTTCATATTCCACTGGTGCCAAAGAGAAGACAACAGTGAAACCTGCTAATCAAGAAGGCATGAAAACTCAAGAGACCACTGTCCCAGGTGGCTAAGAACTCTAAGGGAGAGTCTCTGTCCAAAAAGCTAAAAACATATGAGTGTATCCACTTAGAGATATCCAAATAGCTCTAAAAGTCAAGCATAGTAGACATTTCTCCCCCACCACCTGCCTTAGAAAAAAGTCTCTTATTAAACCCACTTCAAATTAAACATCTTAAATCTGAGTATGCCTATCAGTTTCCTGTGGAACCGTGACCCATTAAACTGATTCCATGACTCACTCATTAATAAGCCTGACTTGCTGTTCGTAAAATATTTTCCTACTAAAAAACAATAGCTTTCCCATTGTTTTTTGCTTTGTGAACTAAATCTAATCTCCATGTGTTAGCATTTGAACTTCGTACTGTCAGTCCTAATCCAATATTCCTCCTGACTCCTTTCTTAACGTCATCTCTTATTACCACACTATAATTATCTCCTCCACTCACATGTATTCCCCTTGATATTCACTCAACTATTTTTCTGTGCTCTCTGGAGGACGTATGTCCAAAACAAAATAAACAGAATTAACTCTAGATAAAAAGTCAACCTCTTTCCTCTAGCAGACACAAAGACCTCCCAATCTATTTTTCACTTGTTTTGTTGTTCAGTTGCTCAGCTGTGTCTGATTCTTTGTGACTCCATGAACTGCAGCATGCCACACTTCCCTGTCCTTCACAAGCTCCTGGAGTTTGCTCATACTCGTGTCCACTGAATCAGTGATACCATCCCACCATCTCATCTTCTGCCGTCCCCTTCTCCTCCTGCTTCAATCTTGCCCAGCATCAGGGTCTTTTCTAATGGGTCGGCTCTTCATGTCAGGTGGCCAAAGTATTGGAGCTTCAGCTTCAGCATCAGTCCTTCCAATAAATATTCAGGACTGATTTCCTTTAAGATTGACTGGTTTGATCTGCTTGCAGTCCAAGGGACTCTCAAGAGTCTCCTCCAGCACCACAGTTCAAAAGCATCAATTTTTTGGCATTTAGCCTTTTTTAGGGTCCAACTCTCACATCCATACATGACTATTGAAAAAAGCATAGCTTTGCTAGATAGACCTTTGACAGCAAAGTGATGTCTCTGCTTTTTAATACACTGTCTAGGATTGTCATAGCTTTTCTTCCAAGGAGCAAGCGTCTTAATTTCATGGTTGAAGTCACCGTTGGCAGTGATTTTGGAGCCCAAGAAAATAAAATCTGTTACTGTTTCCATTTCTCCCCCATCTATTTGCCATGAAGTGATGGGACCGGATGCCATGATCTTCATGTTTTTAATGCTGGGTTTTAAGTCAGCTTTTTCACTCTCCTCTGTCACCTTCATCAAGAGGCTCTTAAGTTTCTCTTCACTTTTTGCCATTAGGGTAGCGTCATCTGCATACCTGAGGTTATTGATATTTCTCCCGGCAATCCTGATTCCAGCTTTAGCTTCATCCAGTCCAGCATTTCACATGATGTACTCTGCATATAAGTTATATAAGTGGAGTGACAATATACAGCCCTGACATATTCCTTTCCCAATTTGGAACCACTCTGTTCCATGTCCAGTTCTAACTGTTGTTTCTTGACCTGCCTATAGGTTTCTCCAGAGGCAGGTAAGGTATATTCCTCTCTCTTTAAGAATTTTCCACAGTTCGTTGTGATCCGCACAAAGGCTTTGGTGTAGTGAATAAAGCAGAAGTAGATGTTTTTCTGGAACTCTCCTGCTTTTTCAATGATCCAACGGATGTTGGCAATTTGATCTCTAGTTCCTCTGCCTTATCTAAATCCAGCTTGTACATCTGGCAGTTCTCAGTTCATATACTGTTGAAGCCCAGTTTGAAGGATTTTGAGTATTACCTTGCTAGCATGTGAAATGAGCACAGTTGTGTGGTAGTTTGAACATTCTTTGGCATTGCCCTTCTTTAGGATTGGAATGAAAACTGGCCTTTTCCAGTCCTGTGGTCACTGCTGAGTTTCCAAATTTGCTCGCACACTGAGTGCAGCACTTTAACAGCATTATCTTTTAAGCTTTGAAATAACTCAGCTCGAATTCCACCCCCTCCACTTCCTTTGTTCGTAGCAATGCTTCCTAAGGCCCACTTGACTTCACACTCCAAGATGTTTGGCTGTAGGTGAGTAGTCACACCACCGTGGTTATCCAGATCATTAAGATCTTTTTTGTATAGTTTCCATTTGACTTCTCATCTATTTACCATATTAATATACTTGACAGTTTTGCCTAAAAGCAGTGCCAAAAGCATACTGTGTAGAAAACAAAAGTAACACAGAAAAGCCAACAGCACTCTAAGAGGACTACAAGTAAACAGACATATCTGAATTTACATATTAACCTTGCATTCAGGTGAAAAAGTTTAACTTCTCAACAAACTGTTTACAAGTGTGATTAACATTATACTATGGATATACAACATTTTAGTTGCCAGGACAGTAACCTAAACGTGTCATTGAATGTAATAGCTACAGTCACTCTGGGAAATGAAATGTGACTCAATTAACTAGGTAAATTAAGAGATACCCTTAATTTAATAACAATGACAACATATCTGGGAGCCTGGTGGTGATAATAACTAGTATTTATTGAGAACCTTCTCTCTGAAGGTACTCTTCGAAGCACTTCACATGTATTAATGTATTTAATCCCACTGTTTTTCTATATTTACAGAAGTTAAGGATTAGTAAAATCTAGGAACTTATGGGAAACTGACCTTTGGTTCAGCTAGTCTCACAGTAAATATCTGCCATAGCGTAATACTTCTGAAAACCTTTGTATTTGGCAAAATCACACATGTGAAAATAGCGGTCAGGAGAAAATTGTTAGAAATCAGAGTATTTAAAAACTGATGCAACTATGTAACTAGACAACTAACAAAAAATAATAATTGGTGCCTCGAGATAAGTTAAACAGCTCAAGTATGTCTTGAGGTTATCTCTAATATTACAAAATCCATAGCCAACAGAACAGAAATGTTGGCTTGAGGATGCCAAGACTACGAAGATGGAAGTTGAGCTCCTGGCCAAAGAAGCCAAGGTTAAAACAGGTGGGGAAAGAAGTACAACTTGCTTTCAGCCTTCAGTCTGTCTAATGCTGAGGTTCAGGGAGGGAGCCTTGGGTACAGGTTCTCATTTTAAATTGTCTTAAAACAGAGCTGAAAGGGCAGGTGCCCACATACTAGCAAAGCTTTCCCCTTTCCAAAGTCTATACTATTCTCCTTTTACCATGGGGGGGGGGGGGAAATCACATGAAAACAATGCAACTACTATGTTAATCTAATACTTTCCAATTGCATTTGACTTAGTTGGTGTTTTAGGAACCTGTGTTTGAGCAGACTATGCTTCACTTAGAAATATTCCAGGATTGTTTTGTAGTCTCCAAAGTGGTGAGCAGAACCTGAAGGCCATAAAAATCCCCTAAAATGGCTAAGGAATTCTTCACATACTTAGCAGATACTCATTCCGCATAGCCAGCAGCAATAGATATGTTTCTCTGCAGAGTCTGGGAAATCCAGAAAACTGTCCTTCCAACTTAAAAACACTGCTATCTCCTGTTTTCGATAGCCATCCCTCTAAGTTTCCATGTGCAGACACTTTATAGCTTTTAACTGTGTCTGCTGAAGCCTTTTCATAATCTCATGGTGACTCCCATTCTGGAATCCTATTTGGGAGATGGGTGGGGAGCCCTAACTGAAACACCTTTTCACTCTGACTCAGGTATGTTTCCGTATCATGCCCTCTCCCTAGCCTATGAAGCCATAGGAGTCATCTGTGCACCATATCACTGACTGACACTTGCTGGGTGCCATTTCCTGGGGAAAAATGGGACACTGAGAAACCAGCCCTTTTCTCTCTGGCCTCTTGTTTATATTATTGAAGTAAGTGAATAAAGCCTTGATGATTAATTTGCTTGGCTTATTCTAACTGACCACCTCAACTTCTGCCAGCTCAACACGTGGGTGGTAAGATTCTGATTTTATTTCCTTCTAACAAAATATAAATAGCACTGAAAAAATTAAATAGAATTAGTGTAGTACCTTTGGCTATCTTGCAATGGCAGATCCATTTGATTACTTCCTAGCAACAGAACTTCATAACCAACTTGCTTATAATATTAGCTCAAACAAGCTTTCACATGTTAAATTAATATCATTTGATACTGAAGATTGATTAGCTGAAAAGTAAATACAGATCTAAAGAAAAAATTTAATTTTCTCTGGTTATAAAATGGAAAGAGACTTTCCCCTGCTTTTCTTGTAGCATTTCCTTTAGAAAACCTGTAGTTGTAAATCCTTTCTAAGTTTGCAGATTCTGTTAAAATTTAAATAAGCCTCCTCTTAAAATTAGCAGTGTCTTGGGAGCCTTAGAACCATCTCTTTGAAATAAGGACATCAAGGAAGAGGGTGCCTTGTCTCCTTTTCCCTATTGAAGCTTAGCCTAGGATCCTGGCTCTAAGTTGTAACTTCCCCCTTGTCACAAGATATAATTAAAGGGTGAGATTTCCTTCTGTCTTTGCAATCTCTATAGCATACTGTGTTTAATGCACATCGCAGTCTGGCTCAATATTTATTCCAACTGTTATATAAAACTGTTTCTTTTTTTCCCTACACATGTAGAGAATATTCACTGGGTTGACAGATTTTTATTTCTAATTATTTCCTTAACATTAGTAGTTCTTTGAAAAAAATTCTACCTCTGCCCCTGCAAAAAATAAAAATTTGAAGTTTTACATTAAAAAAGTTTTTTTTTTTTTCATTGGGTTTTTGTTTGGTTTTAATTATTATTAGTGTGAGCTTGAGAGTTCAAATGCTTAGGTGTCGGTCTGATTTCTTTCCAAGTTCTTCCACATGCCACCTGTGCAGTATGGGCAAGTTATCTAACATTCTTAATTCTGCTTCACATCTAGATACTATAGAAGTTTAAATTCCAAATATAAATTTCTAAAAACACAAATCATTTCTTCAAAATTCAATGAAAAATATAGCTAGGATTGGTTCTAAATCACAATTTCAAAGTCTAATAATGAAAAGTCACTCTAAAAATCACAGCACAAATCAACAACAAAAAATATATATACAGTAAATTCTCATTATTCATGGCAGTTATATGCAATAAAGTTACTGTATACACTGAATTAGTGAGGACTGAACCACTGCTCCTAGGGGAAATATAGGATCAGGTTCTTGCATGCCTCTCTGGTCACATTTTTCTCAACTGATGAGTATATAACCTTGTTTTATGTGTGTTAATGTTTAAAGACATCTTTTTTAATAATGTTGTTTCATTAACATTGGACTCATAGCTAACAGCACCATAACTTATGTCTAAATGAAGTTTCTCTAACACATATATATTCTCTGTAAGGTACATTACAGCCTTCTTATGAATAGAACACTAGATTGTACTTCAACACCATGCTTGGGACCATCTTGGAGAAATCACCAATAAAAAGCAAAGAATGGAAAACTATAAGTGGCATGTGACAACAGAAACAATGACTGTTTACATCATGAAAGCGGAAATGCGGGGAGAGTATCATCTTGTTGAATAACTGAAAATGTGTATACTGGGCATGTCCATGAATAACTGTGCAAGTGTCACCACTACTTATTTGAGAATTAAAAAGAAATTATAGCAGGTAGGCAAATTCACAAATATGCAATCTGCAAATAATGAGGAATGACTAAGTATCTCTATGAATATATGTGTAAGCATTTATGTGTATGTATGTTCACTGATACACTTACACTGAAGTCAATAAAAGTCCATTGAAGGGGATCAAGACATGCCACTCCAAAATATGCCATTTTAAGGGAGCTCCTGGTGGCCTAGTGGATTCCAGGCTTTCACTGCCTTGCCCCAGGTTCAATCCCTGGTCAGGGAACTGAGACCCCACAAGCAACATGGTGTGGCCAAAACAAAAACAAAACATGTCATTTTGACATAAGAAATGTTTTAAACAGAAGGAATTTGAGAATTGATACGTACAGGAAGAACTCTCTGACCTCCCCCCTTTTCCCTGAAGCAGACCAGGAGATCCTCATGTGAGGGTACCCTCAAGGAGGGTAACAAGCTGCCCTCCTTGTACTCCAGGACAAATAAGCATCTTCATCTCTGAAGAAGGGAAATCCAAACTTTCCCCAGTTTATTACCCTCAGCTTATACCCTCTTGTACTATTACATTTTCCAACTTTCCACTCACTCTTCATCAAACCTAGTATTAAAATGCTCAGGCTTAACTGTTTCTTCAAGTCTTCCTTTCTTCTCAGGTCAGGTAAAACTTACATTAAATAAATTTATACTTTTTTCATGTTAATCTGTGTCAGTTTAATTTTCAGGCCAGCCAGAGACCCTAAGAAGGTTGTGAAGCTTTCCTCCTCTACACTTTCTCCTCTGACTTTTGGTCCACCTTACATATTCCTCTTCTCAGCTGCTCCTTAACCAATTTTCCTATCTCAGTTAATGTTCCAACAACTACTTCGTTATTCAGGACTAAAAATCAGTCCTGATTAAGTTTATCTTTTTGAGTCTTAATCTTTTCCCCCTCAACTGCCTATACCCCTAATCCATCATCAATCCATCACCAAGTCTGATCACCAAGTTCTACCTCCAATATTCCAAACACTTCTTACCACCTCCACTCCTGCCACTTTTGACCATGTCACCACCAGCTCTTGTCCAAACTTGTGCAATAGCAACCCTCACACTATTTTACCTTTGGTATTTACACTATATGGGCTCCCCTGTTGGCTCAGATGGTAAAGAATCTGCCTGCAATACAGGAGACCTAGGTCAGGAAGATCCCCCGGAGAAGGGAATGGCTACCCACTCCAGCATTCTTGCCTGGAAAACCCCCATAGACAAAGGAGCCTGGTGGGCTACAGTCCATGGGGTCACAAAGAGTTGGCCACAACTGAGCGACTAACACATTTTCACCTATACTATATCAAAATTGTCTTATTTTTTTTCATTGCCCTTTACATAAGCTTCATGAGAACAGGAACCTTTCTTTTTGGTTTATCACTGTAATTTCAGTATCTAGAATGCCAAACAGATAGGAAGAGGTGCTGCTGCTGCTGCTAACTCGCTTCAGTCGTGTCCCACTCTGTGCGACCCATTAGACGGCAGCCCACCAGGCTCCCCCCGTCCCTGGGATTCTCCAGGCAAGAACATTGGAGTGGGTTGCCATTTCCTTCTCCAATGCATGAAAGTGAAAACTGAAAGGGAAGTCGCTCAGTCGTGTCCGACTCCTAGCGACCCCATGGACCATAGCCTACCAGGCTCCTCCGTCCATGGGATTTTCCAGGCAAGAGTGCTGGAGTGGGGTGCCATTGCCTTCTCCAAGGAAGAGGTACTATAAGTACCTAAAATGTTAAGCAATAGTAGGAAGGGAAAAAATATTAATTGAATGAATGAAAGCAACCTTTCTGAACCTTCCATTTCTCTTTTATTTTTTAGTTTTCCTTCCCTACTATCTTAACTCAATATGTAATTCCTGGATGGCCAGAATACTTGCCTTTCACTGTGGCATGTGTTACCATAAAGAAAAAGGAAATGCAGCTGTCACTGAAAATTGAATCAACATAGGCTAATATAACTGATTTAATACATCTAATGCATATATTAACTCATACCATTTTTAAAATATTTCATCCCCATGCTCACCACACTACTTCAAGTCCCATTCCCTTGAATCAAAGAGTAGACATAGCATCTTCAGAAAATACTATCACTATTTGAGGACCAACTTGCTGAAATTCCTGTATGTGCTTTTCAAAGTCATAAAAGAGAAGTGGTGGATACGAATGGCTCACTGCATTCATTCTGATACTTTAAGTTTTAAAATATGATAAGGCTATGTATTATTCAGGTCATCACTACCACCAACAAAAATTTGGGCCTTGTCACCTCTAATTTCAATGATTCTCTTACAATTTCTCCATGACTTCCAAAGTCAACTAATTAAAATCTTTGCCTTTTATATCAGACAATTACCTTTTCTGTGTTCTTATTTAAAATGAATGTATAGCCAAATCCATTACAGTAGGAACATTTTAAACTGTGGAACCAGAAATATCCCTTTTAAAAGTCTTCTCCACACGCCCTGCCCCTCTCCCCCACCGTTGCCCATCAACCTGGTAATTTTAAGCCACAGCCACTATGAGGTAAGTTGACAGGTTAATAAAAATAAATAATAAGATATAAAATCCTAACAAATTTGTAACTATGGTAAAATATAATTACTTGACGTTTTTCTTAAGGGCTTTCTCCAGTTTCTTCACTTGTTGTTTATAAAGTCTTAATTCATGCTGTGTAGGCCTGTAGAAAATAAATCATGTTGAACACATTCAATTTATTTAATAAAACTATAAAGATATTTAATAATAATAAAGTATACTCTATTACTTGTCACAAATATGCTTAAAAATTCTTAAAATACTTCATAACTGCTAATGAGGTATTTATTGGCCACTGGATTTCTTCTGCGCATCCCCTATTCAAAACTTTCTACCCACTTTTATTGTTATTAACCTATTACTTGCTTTAATAGTGAATTATCTCAAATGCACAAACAAGAATAGAGTAAAACAAATAGTGGTGTGTCCATGCCTCAAGCTTTATCAAAGCTGAGTAGTAAACTGTTTAAAATCTTTTAACTAAAACCTTATACAGGTACCTCAAACTCCGTGTCCCTAATTATAGCCATTGCTCTCTCCTTCCCATACCACGGGCTTCCCTGGTGGTTCAGCTGGTAAAGAATCCATCTGCAATGCAGGAGACCCCAGTTCGACTCCTGCGTTGGGAAGATCCACTGAAGAAGGGATAGGCTACCCATTCCAATATTCTAGGGCTTCCCTTGTGGCTTAGATGGTAAAGAATCTGCCTGTAATGAGGGAGACTTGGGTTTGATCCCTAGTTTGGAAAGATCCCCTGGAGAAGGGAACGGCTACCCACTCCAGCATTCTGGTCTGGAGAATTCCATGGACTGCATAGTCCATGAGGTCACAAAGAGTCAGACACGACTGAGCAACTTTCACTTTCACTTCCCATACCACAGGTAACCACTAGCCCAAATTCATTGTTCATTATTCCCATGCATGTTTTACAAATTTTCCCCTCATATTTACATAACCATAAATTTACACATTACTATGTGGCAGGCTTTTAAGCCTTACAGAAATGGTTTTTATTGTAGGTATCAGTTTCCTCTCCATTGAAGTATAAGCTTTACAAGAACAAGATATTTGGTTTTTTTTTGTTATATATGATATCAGAACTTAGGACCATGTCTAACTTACAATAGGTATCCAACAATATTTAATGAACGAAAAAAGTCTCAACAGTGTACATTCATTATTACTTTCTGTCAACATGTAGAGTGCCTTCCTTCTGTGGTAATATGCTTGTATATAAATAAACCTTTCTGTTGTATGCCATTTAAACTTTAAAACTTTTCTCCCTTCCCACAACACATGTATATGATGAAATAAGACATTCTAAAGTAATTTGGAAAAAAATTAAAAATAGTTTGTGAAAGGGAAACCTACTGGCATAGGCTAAATCTATTCTGAGTTCCTAGCCAGTTTAATCTTCTTCCTATTTTCTCATTCCCCTTGCTTACATATTTATTTTTGTTCTTTCTATCATATGAGAGACTAATGATGAAAATGAGTATACAAATATGAGGTCCCCAACATTAGTTTTAGAGTAAAGGGGATAGGATGACTGATTTAACATTCAAAATCCCACTATTTGCTTAAATAAACATTAAATAAAAATGACAAGTTTCTCTCACCTGGCTTCCAAATCTTTTTGAAGATTCAGCTTTTCACTTAAAAGTACATCTATCTTAGATTTTGATTCCTTGAGTTGATTCTGTAATGACTGCAACATAGTTAATAAACAGTTAAAAAACATAAGGAAAAAAAAAAACCAGTTAACTTTCCTAAGAGATTAATTATTATTTTACTTTATTAAAAAGCATTTATCAATCAGATAGTCCCCCATACCATTAGAAGGCCGTTGTAAGTTGGTGAAGCACTCAGGCTTCTATAATCTTCTTCTTCTGACTGACTTTCATCTTCTTTATATTGTCTATGAAAAAATAAATGTAGTATTTATGAAAAAATTATCTCCAAAGGAAAAAAAAAATTTAGCTAACAAAAATTAAATCAATACAATAAGGGCTTGGTAACCTCAACATAAACTAAAACTTAAACCAAATTTCCTACTTATTCTTACAGAAAATTGTAATAGAACATACTACTTACTAACTAGTACTACAGTATACATTTGTTCACTAATGCCTTAACTGGAATTTAAGATCCATGCAAACCAGAAGTTTGTCTGTCTTGCTCACCACTGTATCTCACTGCCCAGAATACGGGGCTTAAGGAGGAGTAGAAAAACACTTGTTGAATGAACAAAGAATATTGTTTTCTCCTTCCAGTACTTTTAGATCACAAAAAACTATATCAAAAAATACTGAGTGTAAGTGGACAAGGCCACAAATTTAGTGGCCCTGATTAAGTCTTGACACCTTCATTAACGAGTTGTATTATTTGGGTAAGTCAGTCTCTCAGAATTTTTCTTCTCATCTGTAGAACAGAGATAATTTCTATCACATCTACCTCACAAAATTGGTTTTAAAAGTAAATAAAAGACATCAAAACATTGTGTGAGCTACAAAGTACTATCAAATCAATATTAATGTTTTTTAAAACTGATAACATTAATACTGGGCTGTCCAAGACAGTAAACACTAGGTATATACAGGCAATGAGTGCTTGAAATATGGCTAGTACAACTGAAGAACTAGACTTTTATTTCATTTTAATTAAAATTTTAAAGGTGAAGCAGTGCAAAATATTCTTCTGTTAAACACAACTTTATTGTTCAGGACTACCTTCCACTTTGATGCATCATGTTAAGGTATTAATGTTGCAGCCTGGGTTGTACACTGTGTGTGTGTGTGGTTTGTAGTACTGTATATTAATACAAACTCACCACCAGTCTAGTCAGGATCAATGGATTGATTCAATCAGAATGATACCAATATAACAGTGTTTATTCTGATACTATATTTATGGAGATACCTATATAAATCATAATTGATAATTGATATATTTATTATTTTAATTATAAGAACTAAGGCTTTTAGTTTAAAAATTATGGACAGATTCTTTAAAAAATCAAGTGGAGATAACATCTGAGACAGTAAAATAACTGAAACAGTAAACAAAAGAGACTGAAAGAATGTGTTATAAATTTCCTAATGAATGCTACATAATTTACTGCAGAACAAATTGGAAAAGCTGTTGGTTCAGAAGAGATGAAAGAAAAATAAAAAACAGATAAACAGGACTTTAAGAAAAGCAAAACACTTCTGAGCTTCAAAGGACATCATCCAGGGGGAAAAAAAAAAGAAAATTTACACAATAGGGTAAAATATTTGCAAACCTGATAAAGAACTTGTATCCAGAATTAACAAATAACTCATAATTTGACAAAAAGACAAAAATCTCCATTTAAAAATGGGCAAAGGACATCAGTAGGCATTTCCCCAAAACAAGATATGCAAATAGACAGTAAACATATATAAGACACTAATCATTAGTCCTTTGAGATATCACTTTAGGATATTCATAAAGTTGTATCACTATCTCCACAATCAATTTTATTTATATTCTGGCCATGCCATGCAGCACGTGGGATTTTAGTTCCCCAACCAGGGACCAAATCCATGCACCCTATATTGGAAGCAGGGAGTCTTAACCACTGGAGCACCAGGGAAGTCCCTCCACAATCAATTTTAGAACATGTTCATCACCCATGGAGAAACACCATCCCATCAGCAATTACTTTCCATTTACTCTCTACCCTGAGTCCCTACTCCACCACAATCCAATTCCTAGGCAACTACTCATCTATTTTCTTTTTTTTTATGAATTGCATATTCTGGACATTTCATGTAAATGGAATTGCATATTTTGTGATGTTGGGTTGCAGCAAAAGAGGGGCTCAGGGCAGAGAGTGACTGCTAATGGGTATGGCGTTTTCTGTTTCTCAGTGGATGATGCCCATGTTCTAAAACTGATAGCAGAGATGGTGACATAATTTGTGAATATTCTAAAACTACTCAATCATATACTTTAAAATGGTGAATTTTATGGCATGTTGAGTTATTCTCAATAAAGTTGTTATTTTTAAAAGTCGTTAAATAAAAAATGTTTTAGGAGAATAAAGTAAATAACGATAGGAAAGTATTTTCAGCAAATACATAATAGATACATTAAGAAATTTCCTTTCAACAGTCAAGAGAATCAAAGTCACAAAAATCAAAATTAACCACACAAAAAAAACTTCTAAAGTAAGTTTTAGCAAAATCTGAGCTTATAACTTTGGCTAGCAACAAACCATTTTGAGGTCTTACACAAAAATAGAAACTATTCTTACATGAAATAAATTACTTTCTATGAAAATTTTGCTGCAAAATTATGAGAAAATAACTAAAACATTTTTATAAAAAAAGGAAAGATCTTCACTTAAGCCCACAAACAACTGCCTGGAGAATTCAAGACCTTTCTTATAATACCAAAGAGCAACTGATTTAATTTAAAAATTACATTTATTTTTAGATGAATCAAATGCTCAATTAACACTGTGGGGATGTTCTGTCATCAGAGGACCTCCAGATTTATTAAGAAATGTTGACAACTGGAGGCTTTAAAAAAAAATCTGACTTATGGCACATCTTTGAATTTTTTTACATATCTATCAAAGAATTTCACCAAGACATGAAACAACCTTTTTCATTTTTCCACAACAGAATGTAGCTCTGAAACATCAGAAATTTAGATTTACTAGGATTTTTAAAAGACTGACATTTCTCATTGCTTTGCTATACTGTATAAGACATATTGGAAATCCGTCAGTTTTTTGAAACAGACTGTGAATGTCATGAATTCAGTTGTTAAAATTATACAGGACATGTATAAATGCAAAATTATATATGTGGTTTTCATGACATTTCTATTCAAGACAGCTGTACTAACCGTTCTCTCAGACCTTCTAAAACATGCTAGTCTTTAACAAATGACCATGACCAAATAAGGATACTGGGTAGCTTCTATATAAAAAGTACTCAGATAGATGTATGGAGAAGGAAACGGCACCCACTCCAGTAATCTTGCCTGGATAACCCCATGGACAGAGGAGCCTGGCTGGCTACAGTCCATGGGGTCGCAAAGAGTTGGACACGACTCAGCCACTAAACAAGATAGATGTATTATATAAACTATTTCAATTTATTAGGTGAGGAATATTTAGAGAAGTTATTTAAATTTGCTCAAAGTCTCTCAAATAGTAAGCAGTACTGATGAGACTCAAACTGAAATCTCTCTGGCTTCAACGCGTGTGTACTCAGATCATTCCCTATATACACTCGAAAATACCTGCCATTATGGCTATCTTTTTCTCTAAAGAGAAACCTAACACATATATATAGTAGAGGAGACCAATTTTAAATTTATGCAGACCTAAAAGGAAATGAGCTTCAGTAAAGAATCCTCACTTTATTTTCCTAGAGTCCTTTATTTAGCATTGACAGATTTTGTGGTTTTCTTGAAGTAAAAACATAATAACTTTAAACGTCCACAATTCTCATTTGGACATGGGATCCCCACAGCCAAATTCCTCCCACCCTTTCTTGAATGGCTTCCAGAAGCCCCAGGAGGGACCCAGTGTTGAACAGTATGCTTCTTGGGGGTACAGAGAAAGAGCAAAACTAGAGAAATCTTATATTTTATTTTCTTCCCTAATCCGAATCATGTTCAATCAGAGGTGAACCTCAAAGTTACCTGCTTCCATTTCGCAACACCACTTAAAAATTTTCTATCTAAAGAGAAGGATGGAATTAGACAAGGAGACTTCACTTTACTAATTCATTATAGAGCTATTTTCCCTGGGGTAACTTTTCAAATGTCTCCAACATCTCAGAAGAAACTCAATCTGAGTCTAGTAGTTGTTATTCCTATGTTACTTTTCTTGGTTCTTTAATCCTATCTACCAAGCCAGGGAAATACTAATAGAAAAAGCTAGCAATATATTCCATGTAATGTATGTTGATATATTAACACTGGGTAAAGAAAAATAGGTAAAGTAAGAGCTGAGAACCTATCATTTTAAAACTTACTTTTCCTCTGTTTCAGAAACTGTAGCATGTTTGCAGTTTTCTAAGACTTCCAACTGCTTAATACTTGCATTCAAATTTCTGCTGCCTTGAGTGAGGCTACCTCTGCTTTCCCAGAGTTTTCTCATGTATGGAGGAAGAAAGGAAAACCAGTCCATAGTATCCAGAAACTGCCTTTCACAAGCTCTCTGGAGGCCTTCTCAAGCCTGTGCCCTAAAGTAGAGGGTCCAGATGGTGTGCCATAGGTGTGCTGTGCCAAGATACTACAAATATGCCAAGCACTCAAGACAACTGGCCAGAGTTCTTGAGCCAATTACCCCAGTGTGGCATACAAACATCACTTTCTGTGTTTCATGATGAGAAAAACTTTGGACAACACTGCCCTTTAAAAAAGGGTGTTAAGCAGAGTGCTTCTACCTCTGCAAGA
Organism: Cervus canadensis; assembly: GCF_019320065.1. Taxonomy (NCBI): domain Eukaryota; kingdom Metazoa; phylum Chordata; class Mammalia; order Artiodactyla; family Cervidae; genus Cervus; species Cervus canadensis. The sequence continues at coordinate 8,397,296 of NC_057392.1, read as the reverse complement.
GGCCATGTTCCATCTGTCTTCTTCTTTTGTCTTGCTCCCTGAGCTCTACAGGTATATACATCCTTCTCCCGTGCCTCCTTTATCCCACTTAGACCTCCAAACATAACCCATCTTCCTTCATTTTCTCTTCTCTTTCACTTCTTTCAAGTAATATAATACTTGTCAGTTAATTCTTACACCCTCTTTTTAGAGTTCGCCTGCTTCTTCAGGTGATACTAATATCCTGCTGCTGCTGCTGCTGCTAAGTTGCTTCAGTCGTGTCCAACTCTGTGCGACCCCTTAGACGGCAGCTCACCAGGTTCCGCCGTCCCTGGGATTCTCCAGGCAAGAACACTGGAGTGGGTTGCCATTTCCTTCTCCAATGCATAAAAGTGAAAAGTGAAAGTGAAGTCGCTCAGTCATGTCTGACTCTTCACGACCCCATGGACTGCAGCCCACCAGGCTCCTCTGCCCATGGGATTTTCCAGGCAAGAGTACTGGAGTGGGTTACCATTGCCTTCTCTGAATATCCTACTAGTACATCTCAAAATCCACCTTGAAGTTGCTACAATCTCTCTATCAAGTTATTTACTCTTAGAAAATAAGAGACTGTTAAGTTTTGTTCATTCAATGAACTATGAAAAACCCTCTCCTTAGGACAGACTCTTCATCACTGCAAAGTATAAATGACTTCTACTTTTTCATCTGTGAGAATATTGTGTATAACACAGTCCCTATTTTCTTCCTGTATCTTTTCTCCCTTTAGAGCTGACTCATTTGAAAAGACCCTGATGCTGGGAAAGACTGAGGGCAGGAGAAGGGGACAACAGAGGATGAGATGGTTGGATGGCATCTCCAACTCAATGGACATGGGTTTGGGTGGACTCTGGGAGCTGGTGATGGACAGGGAGGTCTGGCGTGCTGCGGTTCATGGGGTTGCAAACAGTCGGACACGACTGAGTGACTGAATTGAACTGAACTGAACTGGGAGACATTCAATCCAAGTATCTGACCTAGGCATAATTTGTACAAGCCAAAGTACTTCACTTTAGTTAGTCCAATGATGTTGGGATTGTTAAGCAAAAAAGTAATTCTTTTCCCTCAAGATTTCATTCCTCAATCCCAGATGTTCACTATAAACTCATGACAACCAAATTCAACAACACCTGCAACAGCCTCAGTCCTTTTATTATTTTTAGTTAGAGGACCCCAGTTTACATAACTTCAGAGGCAATCTCTCACACCACATTCTACCTGAGACATTTCAAAGATGGCTACACTAAATCTTCTCTACTCTGAATTCAAATCCCAAATGCTCTCTTCATCAACTAGATTGGGGGTCAGCAATCTGCTGCCTGTGGGCCACAGCCAGCAGGTTTTTTTTTCATTAATGTTTTATGGAAAATGGACATGTCAATTCATTTACTTACTGTCTGTGGCTGGTTTCATGCTGTAACAGAGTTGAGCAGTTGTGAGAGACTATTCAGATTAAAACGCCTAAAATACAGTCTGGCCCTTTACAGGAAAAAAGTCATCCAACTCCTGAATCTACATTAGAATTTATTAAAGATATAGAGTAAAGGTTGCAGATAATATTCAGTCTGGACCATATAATACTTTTAAGAGAACTCAGTTTTAATTGCAAACATTAAAAATCTGCTTTCATTTATAAACCTAACCTTCTAACTTCTCAAAAAAGCAGATTTAGCTATTGGGCTCCCATTACTGCATGGCATCAACTGGCTAGAGTATATAATAAATGGCCTCTTAAGACAGCTCTCCAGTTTGGCACAGTTCCCACCTAACCTGCTTTACTCATTTTTGATTTTCTGTGAGCACACCAATCTATAACCTCTCAAGCTATGAAATTCTTCATTTTGCTTCTCTTTACTCTGACATACTGTGATTGTTCATTTTAGTGTGAACTTAGGAGACTATGGTGCCCTGCTATTTGGTTAAACACCAGTCTAAACACTGCCATGGGGTTATTTTTTAAATGTGACAAACATTTACATCAATAGACTTTGAATAAAGCAGATTACCCTTCACAATGTGGGTGCATGCATGCATGCCGAGTCGCTTCAGTCATGTCCAACTCTGTGAGCCTTGTGCAATTAAAGACCTTAGAAGGAAAGACTGAAACCTCCAAGAAGAGAGGTATTCTGCCTCCAGATTGCCTTCAGCCTCAACACTGCAACATCAACTCTTCCCTGGGTCTCCAGCTTGCATGCCAGCCTCACAGATTTCAGACTTGCCAGCTTCACAATCACATGAACCTATTTCTTTAAGACAATTCACTCTCTGTATATAAGTGTACATTCTACTGGTTCTGTTTCTTGCTAGAACCATAATATACATACTTACAACTCCATCACCCAGGTTTTCTGTATCAAAGGAAACAGTACCTTCCTTCTTTCCAAGGCCAATGATGTCTTGTTGTTCATTTATAGCTTACTCTTGGTCCTCCATGGGAATGACTGCTCTCCATAGGTTACTACCTCTATCTATGAATATATCAACAAATCCCTTAAAGTTCAGAGAAATTGGCTTAATTATAGTGCCATTAAAAAGCCTACTCTTTTCCATCTATGAACTTTTGCTCATAGCATACAAGCAGTCTTTTTTTTTTTCCTTTCTGCTTTCCCAAATTGTACTTATTCAAGCTCAAGCACAACCCCCATCTGTTTTGTAATGGCTTCCCTGTTTACCCCATCCAAAACCAATTTATTCCTGTTATCAACTCCTGTATTACTGACTGACTGTACAGTTTTAAGTAATTACTTTTATTGTGACACTATATATTAGGCTCTTTTAAGTCTCACATTATTTTTCTTAACTATTAATGTGTTTACATTTAATCTCCTTTACTAGATTGCAAACTCCTAGGTGAGAATCATGTTCAAAACATTTTCCTATCTCTACAGAATCTAACACCATGTCTATCATCTTAAAAGACAGCTTCATTTGAAAAGAGAACGTCCCTGAAGTTACTTAATGTTTATCTATTTTATCTGTTCAACAGAACACAACAGAAAGTAGGTGCTTAGGTAAATATTTGTTAAAAGAACTGTTCCATTTATAAACAGTGAAACAAAACAGCTTTCATATTAAAGGCCTTAGATATTTATATTAAAGCACTTTAGATTATTTGGCCTTAGATATCTTTGAGCTATTTTTGGTTAATCAAAGACCATTATTTAAAATTTTACCCTTATTTCTTTAATCAGAGATGATAACTGTGCTTTATTCTATATACTTGATTTTGCACTATAATGTTTTTATCTCATAAATCTGCAAACTAATTAATTAGGCTGTATTTTGGCAGGAAGTTAATCCAATCCTACACACTGTGTTGATATACTCAGTAACTATCTAGTGGCTAGATGACATCAGTAGAACATAATACCTCATAATACCTCAACAAAATAAAAATACTATTTCATCTGTGACCAATACTTAATGATTACTAAATATACATATTTTAATATAAATGCAACAATGAATTTCAACAGAAGTGGTAAAGTACAGTCTTAAATATTCTTTATAAAAAGGAATTTATAGTTACATATTAGGTAAATTATACACATATCCAGTAGATTTTCAAAATGTATTTAATGTTTCAAAAGGCCATAAGAGCTTTTGTCGTAATTCACAACTTGATAATTACTTTTAAAATTTTAATACAGGACAAGTCATACCTTTGTTTATGAAATTTTCTAATTTTAGATTCATAGTAATCAATAAGGCAAAGCAACCTAGAAAACAGATGAGTTATTTTCAAAATGTGGTATTGGAACATTTACTATTGTCTCTATTCAATTTCAAATTATACTGATAAATATTTGCAAATTCATAAACAATTTAAGTGATTTTTGCCAGAAGTATCCCATATATTTTAATTTTAATGTATACATTTTTAAATAACCACAGACATTAAATCTCAACATATTAAATATAGATTCTCCTTGATCAAACAGGTCTACCTTTAACAATCACTCCCACAGAAACATTTGCCCAAGGCTATAACTTAAGATGAACAAAGTTGTTCAATGCATTATGAGTGAAAACTCAGATACAATCTAAACATTCTTCAACAAGGGAAAAGTTAAATAATGGCACATCCATATTATAGAAAATGAGGAGGCATTAGAAGAGGTAATGTAAATTTGTAGGAAAAAATTAATGTTGCATAGCCAAATGTAAAACTATTTTTTTTTTAAGAAAGTAGGTGTATTTATGAGTCTATGTACTGAAAATGAACTATATGGCTTCTTAACTGAGGGATAATATTACCCGAACTGGGGGATGGTACTGGTTGTCACACTGAATAGCTGGGGAGGGAGCAAGGATGCTTAAAAGTTCATTAATGAACAAATGAATGCTCATCATGCCCTACAATGAAGAATGGTCCCACCTAAAAAGTCAACAGCACTATTGCCGTGAAACATTTGGAAGAACATAAACCAAACTGTAAAAAGTGGTTATCTCCAGGATATGGAATTAGGAGAAGTAAGCAGGTTTATAATACATTATTTTATATACTTTTACATTGTTTGAATTTTTGTAGGCATTCAGTGCTTTTCTAATTTAAAAAAATTCTCAAAGAAAAATAAAATAACACTACACTTTCACATACTATTCTTTTTAAAGCAAAAATTTTTAGTATTTCACTCTTGTCTTGGGAAAATTACTCACCCATCTCCTTTTTCAGAACTAATTCAACCATTTGTGCTTTTAATATCATAACTTTCTGCATTATTCTTTCCCTTCAACTTTCCCCATGCCAACACATACCAGCTTTCATATTATTCTGCAAATATGCTTTAATTTCCTTTATATACTTTACAAACCCTCTCACCTCCCTCCTTCCCCAATGCTACTATCCCATTTCTATTTTTCCTGCATGACAAACTTCATTCATTCTGAATGACTATTACCTCTACCGTCAATAAACTTATAAGGAAGACTTACTACGTGTCAAACCAGCAATTGAGCAAATAAGACAATAAGAAGACAAACACAAACTGATGAGGTGGCATATAAAACTTCTCACCACCCTCCCCTTCAAACATTCTTGTTCCTCAGTTAGCCTGACACCCAAACGTAACTCCTCTTCGCCTTTTCTTTCTCTGTCTAAACTTTAAAGCTCTATGGAGTTGGGCCTTTCTAACTATAGGTCTGATGGGGCTTCCCCAGTGGCTGAGAAGTAAAGAATCCACCTGCAATGCAGGAGATGTGGATTTGATCCCTGGGTCAGGAAGATCCCCTGGAGAAGGAAATTGTAACCCACCCCAGTGTTCTTGCCTAGGAAATCCCATGGACAGAGGAAACTGGAGGGCCGTGGAGTCGCAAACAGTCAGACATACCTTTGCAACTAAACAACAACAGGCATGATATCTCTATGTGACTGACAGAAGATGTCTAAGTACATATCCATAGATAAACCATCCTCCTCCTGTCCCTTTCTCCAAATCTAGCTTGAAATCTGGCTATCTTTGACTTCTCTCCTTCTCTCAACATCTACAGTCAATTGGTATAGATAATTCCTGTCCATCTCTGCAGTATCTCTTTCTTTTCTTTATAGATCTGCGTTATTTCCCAACTAGACTATTACAACCGATCATTAACTGCTTACTCTAAAAAATAAGAGTTAAAATGAAGGAGCTGAGCACTGCTCTTACCTTCCCTCTAACAAACCACACAGGACAACCAGATAGTCCCTACTCAACAGGAAAGGTTCTTCTTCTTAATGGAAGAACTCCAGCAAGAAAAAAGGAAAAAGGAAAAAAAGGGATAGCAGAATTGAAAACAAGATCAATGAGCGAAACCATCAGATGAGAAGAGGATGGGAAATTTTATAGGAGAAGGATCAGATTGTTGCTATTTAAACCCCTGAACCATCTTAGCATCCCTGAGAGAAGCTCTACTAGACATATATGTTATTATTAGAAGAATAAATTATCACCTATGAAGTATGTCACCAAAAATACTTGCATCTGAATTTAGATTTAACTTCCAGTTTAAAGGGAACACAGGAGACAGAAGAATAAATTAAACAACATAATAAGGAAGCAAATAGACAAATCTAGCATGTACCTCTCCAGGACAACCAATCGTTTTCTTCACCAAGTTAATGACATTAAAACAAACAAAAAAAAAGGGCAGAGAAGAGGAAGAGAAAGATTCCACCAGTTTAAGAGATAAAACCATACCCAAGATGAAATCTATTTTTTAAAAAATGAAGAGTCTAGCAACATATCAATTTATGTAGCAAACATTACTGTTTATCCAAGACGGTATGCGGAACTCTTTTGCAGAGATAAGAAAACACTCTATTTTGAGTGATAATGCGTTCTTCTTCTTCCTGTGTTAACCTATAGATATCCTTCTGCAAAGCAGCAATAGTCTCTTGTTGCTCCATTCGTTTTTTCTTATAATGTTCACATTTTGCCTGTAAGAAATTTTTAAAAAAATAAATTACAATATGTACATCTAAGACATGCTGTTCTAACAATATTGTACACGAAGCTAGCCTCACAATTTCTATGATGCTGTCTCATTCAAGAACTTCAGTAGGGAGGCTGTTTTTAAATGGGTACAAGGTCCAGGAACAATGATACATCATAAATGCAAAAACTGTAACAAGTAAAATCAGCGTAAAATGGGGATAAAAATTGTTTATACTTGCGTGCATTTAAGGATATGTAATAAGTAAAAGAACTCAATCTTTGTAAAACTAAGTTTATATACAGGTTTAGATGAAAATGATAATCAGGAAGGGGCCAATATTAAAGATGCTGAAAAGAACCATGAATTAAAATTAAGATTCTTAAATGACCAATGACAATTCAGGATTTCAGATGGCTTAATTAACTTAGGCATTCATGTAATATGGGAGACTGCAAACTCAGCATAATCAGGAATTTGTTAAGAAATAATATATATCCCCAAGATTTATGCAAGGGAATGTAAATCCTGAATACTCTCTTGTCTTCAGTGAACTATCACTGGCCTGGTTTTCCTAAAAGAATCTGATGCTGGGAAAGACTGAAGGCAGGAGGAGAAGGAGACGACAGAGGATGAGATGGTTGGATGGCATCACCAACTCAAAGGACATGAGTTTGAGCAAGCTCCAGAAGATGGTAAAGGACAGGGAAGCCTGGCATGCTGCAGTCCATGGGGTTGCAAAGAGTAAGACACAACTAAGCAAATGAACAACCATGGCTTCCATCCCTCTAGGTCCTTTGAAAGGTCATTATCAGCAGCACCATCATTATTATTAATACACTTTTTTTTAAAGTTCAGTGGGAAGCCCTATCCCCATCTATCTGCAAAATATTAAGACACTACTTTCAGAAGGGGTGCGCATCCAAGCACATGTTTTCCTACCCATAGTGTCAAGTTTGCACAGACTTAGAGACCCTCAGGGGATAAAAGGAGACTCAGCTTCTGGGTACCATACCATCTCTCAGTAACCACCCAGAGTTTATTCTCTGCCTCAGCCCCACCCTGAGCCAGGCAGATCTATAGTCAAGTGACTTAAAACTAGAATGGCTCAAATTTTCAACGTTGCACGATATAAAAGAATCACGTGCATCTCTCCTAAGATATTCTATAAGGTTAGCATTACCCTAGTACCCAAACCAGACAACACAAGCAAAGAGAACCACAAACCGATATCCCATCATTTAAATAATGATGAAAAAATGCAACAAACTGAGTTTAGTAAACCAAATTCTAAGCAGCATATTAAAAGGATTATACACCATTACCAAGTAGGATTATTCCTGGAATGCAGGAATGGTTCAACATATGAAAAAAAAAATGTAATATACTACATTAACAAAATAAAAGAAAAAAAAAAAAAAACACCACATGATAATCTCAATCAGTGCAGAGAAAGCATCTGACAAAGTTCAACGCCCTTTCAAGATAAAAACACTCAAACTAGGAATAGAAGGAAACTACTTCAACATAACAAAAGCCATCTATGAAAACATCATATTCAACATTAAAAGACTGAAAACCTTTCCTCTAAGATTAGGAACCATGCAAAGATAATTGCATTCACCATTTCTGTTCTATATAGTACTGGAAGTCCTAGCCTGAGCAATTAGGCAAGAAGAAGAAATATAAGGCATTCAAGTTGGAAAGGAAGAAGTAAAATTATCTCTTTGCAGATGACATGATCTGAAACACAGAAAACCCTAAAGAGTCCACCAAAAAAAAAACCCAAAAACCCATTAGAATAAATGAATTCAGAAAGTACCAGAATATAAAGTCAATGCAAAAAATCAACTTTATGTCTATACGCTAACAATGAACAATTTAAAAAGAAAATTAAGAAAACAATTCCATGTATAGTAGCATCAAAAAGAATAAAATAGGAATAAAGCAAAAAGGCAAAAGAATTATACACTGAATATTATACAAGTTGTGAAGGAAACGGAAGACAGAAATTACTAGGAAAATATCCTGTGTTCACAGACTGGAAGACTTAATATTGTTAAGATGTCAATACTATACAAAGTGGTCTACAGATTTAATGCAATCTCTATCAAAACCCCAGTGACTTTTTTTTGCAGAAATAGAAATGGAAACAACACATGCTCATCAACAGACGAATGGATTATGATATATATATATATATACACACACACACATATATATACACACACACACAATCGAATACTACTCAGACTTACAAAAGAATTAAATAAGGTCATCTACAACAACACAGATGGACCCAGAAATTATCACACTAAAAGAAGCAAAGTCAGAAAAGACAAATATAGTGTGATATCACTTACATGTGGAATCTAAAATATTATATAAATGGACTTATTTTAAAAATGGAAACAGGCTCAAAGAGAGAAAATGAACCAATGGTTACCAAAGGGGTAGGGGGTGAGGAGTAAATTGGGAGTTTGGGACTAGCAGATACACACCACTATATATAAAATAGATACACAACTAGGTTCTACTGTATATCACAGGGAACTATATTCAAAATCTTGTAATAACCTATAATGAAAAAGTATGTATGTACTGAATCAATTTGCTGGAATTCATCCTAAAGTTCAGACCCTCAGGAGATCCCACATAGCCAAAACAATCTTGTTAAAGCTCTCACATTTCCTGATTTCAAAGGTGACTACAAAGCCAAAGTAATCAAAATTGTGTGGTACTGGCATTAAAGACATATAGACTAATGGATTAGAATGAATACCCCAGAAATAATACTGCATATCCACAGTCAAATTATTTTCAACAAGCATGCCAAGATCATTCAATGGGAAAAGAACAAGCTCTGTTCAACAAATAATGTTGGGAAAACTAGGTGTATACATGTAAAAAAATGAAGTTGGATGCTTACCTATACCACATACAAAAGTTAATTTAAAATGGATAAAAATTCTAAAGGTAAGAGCTAAAACTATAAAACTCAGAAGAAAACATAAGGCAAAAGCTTCATGACATTGGATTTGACAACCATTTCTTGGTTATGACATCAAAAGCATAAGCAACAAAAGAAAAAAATATATAAATTTGACTTTATTAGAATTCAAACTTTTGTGCACTGAAAAACACTAGAATAAAATGCCAACTCACAAAATGAGAAAAAATATTTGCAAATAACATTGGACTGGCCAAAAAGTTCATTCAGGTTTTGCTGCACCATCTTACAGGAAAACCTGAACAAAACCCAAACAAACTTTTTTGGCCAACCCCATACTTCTGATAAGGAATCAATACTCAGAATAAATAACTCCTACAACTCAACAAAAACATAAGTCTGATTTTAAAATGGGCAAAGGACTTGAATAGACATTTCTCTCAAAAGAGATACACAAACAGCCAATAACACCTGAAAAGATGCTTAACATCACTAACCATCAGAGAAATGCAAATTAAAACCACAATGAGAAACCATTTCACACCCATTAGGATGGCTACTACTAACAAAAACAAAACAAAAATAGAAAACAACAAGTGTGGCTAAGAATGTGAAGAAACTGGAATTCTTGTGCATTGCTGGTGGGAATGTAAATGGTACAGCCACTATGGAAAAGAGTATGGCAGTTCCTCAAAAAATGAAAGATAAAATTACCATGCATGTGCCAAGTCACTTCAGTCATGTCAGACTCTTTGTGACCCTATAGACTATAGCCTGCCAGGCTCCTCTGTCCATGGGGATTCTCAAGGCAATACTGGAGTGGGTTGCCAGGCCCTCCATCCAGGGGATCTTCCTGACTGAGAGATCAAACCCACATCCCTTAAGTCTCCTGCATTGGCAGATGGGTTCTTCACCACCAGTGCCACGTACAATCCAATAATCCCCTTCTGGGTACACACCAAAATGAACTGAAATCAGGGACTGGAACAGATATTTGTATGTCTATATAAACAGCAGCATTATTCACAAAAACCAAAAGATGGTAACAACCCAGGTGTCTAGTGATGAACAGTGTTAGAATGAATAACTGTGAATGAATAAACAAAATATGGTATATACAGGTGATCCTTGAATAATGTGGGGGTTAAGGATGCCAACAATCGGTACCATCAAAAATTCACATATAACATATAGGTGGCTCTCAGTATCTAAGGTTCCTCTGCATCCATGTGTTCAACCAACAGTGATCGTGGAGTTCAGAAATATTCACTACTGAAAAAAATCTGCACATAAGTGGACATACACAGTTCAAACCATGTTCTACAAGAGTCAACTGTACATACAATAGAATATTCAGTTCAGTTCAGTTGCTCAGTCGTGTCCAACTCTTAGCGACTCCATGGACTGCAGTACACCAGGCCTCCCTGTCCATCACCAACTCCCGGAGTTTACTCAAACTCATGTCCATTGAGTTGGTGATGCCATCCAACCATCTCATCCTCTGTCATCCCCTTCTCCACCCGCCTTCAATTTTTCCCAGCATCAGGGTATTTTCCAATGGCTCAGTTCTTCACATCAGGTGGCCAAAGTATTGGAGTTTCAGCTTCAACATCAGTCTTGCCCATGAACATTCAGGACTGACTTCCTTTAGGATGGACTGGTTGGATCTCCTTGCATTCCAAGGGACTCTCAAGAGTCTTCTCCAACACCACAGTTGAAAAGCATCAATTCTTCAGCACTCAGCTTTCTTTATAGTCCAACTCTCATATCCATACATGACTACTGGAAAAACAATAGCTTTGACTAGCTGGACCTTTGTCAGCAAAGTAATGTCTCTGCTTTTTAATATGCTGTCTAGGTTGGTCATAACTTTTCTTCCAAGGAGCAAGTGTCTTTTAGTTTCATGGCTACAGTCACCACCATCTGCAGTGATTTTGGAGCCCCAAAATATAAAGTCTGTCACTGTTTCCAGTTTCCCCACCTATTTGCCATGAAGTGATGGGACCAGATGCCATGATCTTAGTTTTCTGAATGCTGAGTTTTAAACCAACTTTTTCACTCTCCTCTTTCACTTTCATCAAGAGGCTCTTTAGTTCCTCTTTGCCTTCTGCCATAAGGGTGATGTCATCTGCATATCTGAGGTTATTGATATTTCTCCCGGCAATCTTGATTCCAGCCTGTGCTTCATCCAGTCCAGCATTTCACATGATATACTCTGCATATAAGTTAAATAAGCAGGGTAACAATATACAACCTTGATGTACTCCTTTTCCTATTTGGAACCAGTCTGTTGTTCCATGTCCAGTTCTGACTGTTGCTTCTTGCTCTGCATACAGATTTCTCAGGAGGCAGGTCAGGTGGTCTGGTATTCCCATCTCTTGAGGAATTTTCCACAGTTTGTTGTGATCCACACAGTCAAAGGCTTTGGTGTAGTCAATAAAGTAGAAATAGATGTTTTTCTGGAACTCTCTTGCTTTTTTGGTGAGCCAGCAGATGTTGGCAATTTGATCTCTGGTTCCTCTGTGTTTTCTAAATCCAGTTTGAACATCTGGAGGTTCACGGTTCATGTACTGTTGAAGCCTTACTTGGAGAATTTTGAGCATTACTTTGCTAGCGTGTGAGATGAGTGCAATTGTGCAGTAGTTCGAGCATTCTTTAGCATTGCCTTTCTTTGGGATTGGAATGAAAAATGACCTTTTCCAGTCCTGTGGCCACTATTGAGGATCCAGACTTAAAATTCTGACACATGCTACAACATGGATGAATCTTGAACACATTATGCTAAATAAAATAAGCCAGTCACAAAAGGATAAATATTATAAGACTTCACTTATATGAGGTACCCAGAGTAGTTAAATCAATAGACACAAAAAGTAGAATGATGGCTGCCAGGAGCTGCAGGGAGGGAGGAATGGGCAGTTACTATTTAACCAGTATAGAGTTTTAGTTGGGAAGATGAAAAAAGTCTGAAGATGGATGGTGAGAATTGTTGTACAACAATGTTAATGTATTAAAAGTCACTGAACTCTACACTTCAAAATGGTAAATTTTATGTTACGGAAATAATTTACCACAATAAAAAAAAGAGGGGAAAAAAATCAACCATCAATGAATAATGAGAAACTGAAACAGAAAATACAAACATTTACAATACCATCAAAAATATTAAATACTTAAGAGCTAAAACTGATGAAACATGTGGAAAATCAGTGCACCCCAAATTATTGAACACTGTTGAAAAAAGTTAAGGAAAAACCTAAACGAATGGAGAGATATCACATTCATGGATCAGAACATTCAGTATTGTTAAGATGTCAGTTCTCCCCAAATGGAAATACATATACGATAAAAATCTCATCAGGCTTTCTTTGTAGAAATCAACAACAGAATTAGAAAATTCACATGGAAATGTAAAGGATCTCAAATACCCAACGCAAATAAGGAAGGACACTACATAATGATCAAGGGATCAATCCCATAAGAAAATTTAAGAATCGTAAATATATATGCACCCAACATAGAAGCACCTCAATATATAAGGTAAATATTAATAGCCATAAAAAGGGAAATCAATAGTAACACAGTAATGGTGGGGGACTTGAATACTCCAGTTATACCAATGGATAGATCATCCAGACAGAAAATCAGGAAGGAAATACAAGCTGTAAATGATACATTAGACCAAATGAACTTTATATTTTTATATTTACAGGGCATTCCATCTGAAAGCAGCAGAATATACTTTCTTCAAGCACATATGGAACATTCTCCAGCACTGATCTTGGACCATAAATTAAGCCTCAGTAAATTAAGAAAACTGAAATCATATCAAGCATCTTTTCCAACCACAACATTCTATTTATTATAGGTAAAACAACAACAACAATTGTAAAACACACAAATACAATACATTGTACTGTAGCAATTCAATCTCACCTCACCTCAAGAAACAAGAAAAATCTCAAACAACCTAACCTGGACTTCCCTGATGGTACAGTGGATGAGAACCTGCCTGCCAATGCAGGGGATGTGGGTTTGATCCCTAGTCTGGGAAGATTCCACATGCTATGGAGAAACTAAGCCTGTGCACCACAACTTCTGAGCCCACTTGCTTCAACTACTGAAGCCCATGCGCCTAGAGCCTGTGCTCCACAACAAGAGAAACCACCACAATGAGAAGCCCGTGCACCATAAAGAAGAGTAGCCCCCACTTGCCATAACTAGAGAAAGCCCACCTGCAGCAAGGAAGACCAAGTTTAACCAAAAATAAATAAACAAACAGGGACTTCCCTGGTGGTACACTGGATAAGAATCCACTTGCAAATGCAGGGGACACAGATTTGATCCCTGGTCCAGGAAGATTCCACATGCTGCAGAGCAATTAAGTCCATGCACCACAATTACTGAGCCCATACTCTAGAACCCACAAGCCACAATTATTGAGAAACATGCTGCAACTATTGAAGCCCATGTGCCTAAAGCCCATGCATCACAATAAAGAACAGTCCCTGCTTGCCACAAATAGAGAAAGCCCACATGCAGCAATGAAGACACAATGCAACCAATAATAAATAAATAAAATTATTTTTTTAAAAAACCCTAACCTTATACCTAAGGCAACTAGAGAAAGAACAAACAAAACCCAAAGTTGGTAGAAGGAAAGAAGTCATAAAGATCAGAGCAGAAGTAAATGAATTAGAGATGAAGAAAGCAATAGAAAAGATCATTGACAGTAAAAGCTGGTTCTTTGAAAAGATAAAGTTGATAAGCCTTTAGCTAGACTCATCATAAAAAGGGGGGTGGGAGGAAAGCTCAGATCAATAAAATTAGAAATGAAAAAGAAGTTACAACTGATACCAAAGAATTACAAAGAATCATAAGAAACTACTACAAGAAATTATATGCCGATAAAATGGACTATCTGGAAGAAATGGAAAAATTCTTAGAAAGGTACAAACTTTCAAGGCTGAACCAGGAAGAAATAGAAAATATGAACAGACCAATAACAGGTACTGAAATTGAAATAACAAAAAAAAAGTCCAGGACCAGATGGCTTCACAGGCAAATTCTATGAAACATTTAGAAAAGAGTGAACATCTATCCTCCTGAAACTTCCAAAAACTGCAGAGGAAGAAAGCTCATTTCACTATTACCCTGAAACCAAAACTAGACAACATACCACCAAAAAAAAAAAAAAAATTACAGACCAGTATCACTGATGAACACAGATGCAAAAATCCTCAAAATACTAGCAAACTCAATCCAACAACACATTAAAAGGATCATACATCATGATCAAGTGAGATTTATCCCAGGGATGCAAACATATGCAAACCAATATGATACAATGCATTAACAAACTGAAGAATAAAAACATGATCATCTCAATATATGCAGAAAAAACTTCTGACAAAACTCAGCACCCATTTATGACAACAAAAGAAAACTCTCCAGAAGGTGGGCATAGAGGGAAATTATCTCAACATAATAAAAGGCCATATACAACAAACCCACAGTTAACATCATTCTCAAGAGAGAAAAACTTAGTTTTTCTAAGAACAGGAACAAGAAAAGGATGTCCACTCTCACCACTTTAATTCACATAGTTTTCAAAGTTCTAGCTACAGTTTTCTGAGAAGAAAAATAAAAGGAAACCTAATTGAAAAAGAAGTAAAACTATCATTGTTTGCAAATGACATGATACTACACAGAGACAATACTAAAGATGCTACCAGAAAACTACTAGAGCTCAATGAATGTTGTAAAGTTGCAGGATACAAAATTAACACACAGAAATTTCTTACATTCCTATACACTAACAACAAAAAATCAGAGAAATTAAGGAAATGATTCCATTTACTGTTGCATCAAAAAGAATAAAATACTGAAGAATAAACCTACCTAAGGAGGCAAAAGACCTGTACTCAGAAAACTATAAAATGCTGATGAAAGAAATCAAAGATGACACAAACAGATGGAGAGATATACTATGTTCTTGGATTGAAAGAATATAGTCAAAATGACTATACAATTCAAGGCAATCTACAGATTCAATGCAACACCTATCAAATTACCAATGGCATCCTTCACAGAATTACAACACAAAATTTTTACAATTTATATGGAAACATAAAAGACCCTGAATAGCCAAAGAAATCTTGAGAAAGAAAAACAGAGCTAGAGGAAATCAGGCTCCCTGACTTCAGACTGTACTACAAAGCTACAGTAATCCAAACAGTATGGAACTGGCACAAAAACAGAAATATAGATCCATGGGACAGGATAAAAGTCCAGAGATAAACATATACACCTATGGTCACCTAATCTATGACAAGGGAGGCAAAAATATACAAGGGAGAAAAGACAGTCTTTTCAATAAATGTAATAGGAAAACTGGACTGCTACATACAAAAGAATGAAATTAGGGGCCTCCCTGGTCCAGCAGTTAAGACTCTGTGCTCCCAATGCAGGGACCCAGGTTCAATCCCTGGACAGGGAACTAGATCCCACATGCCACCACTATGACCTGGCACAGCCAAATAAATAAATTATAAATAAAAATAAACACATGAAAAAGACATGCTGAAATTTCAGGGTAAAGATCCATTTTCAAGGAAAGAAATGAAATTAGGACACTAAAACCATTTGTTGTTGTTCAGTCGCTAAGCTGTGTCCAATTCTTTGTGACTCCATGGACTGCAGCATACCAGGCTTCCCTGTCCTTCACTAGCTCTGGGATTCTTCTCAAGTTCATGTCCACTGAGTCAGTGATGCTATCTAACCATCTTATCCTCTGCTGCCCTCTTCACTGTTTGCCTTCAATTTTCCCAGCATCAGGGTCTTTTCCAGTAAGTTGGTGCTTCGCATCAGGTGGCCAAAGCACTGGAACTTCAGTTTTACCATTAGTCCTTCCACTGAGTATTCAGGGTTGATATGCTTTAGGATTGACTGGTTTGATCTAACTAACACCCCACACAAAAATAAACTTGAAATGGAGTAAAGATCTAAACGTAAGGCCGGATGCTATAAAACTCTTAGAGGAAAACAAAGGCAGAACACTTTCTAACATAAATCACATAAGTATCTTTTTTGATTCAACTCCTAGAGTAATGAAAATAAAAACAAAAATAAACAAATTGGACCTAATTAAACTTAATAACTTTTGCACAGCAAAGAAAATCATAAAACCAAAAGATAGCCGAAGGTGTAGGTTCAAGCCCTGGTTAGGGAACTAAGATTCCACAAGCCACATGAGATAAAGTATTTGCAAACCAAGCAACCAAAAAGGGAGTAATTTACAAAACATATAGCTTATGCAAGCTCAATATCAAAAAAAGAAACAACCCAATCAAACAATGGGTGGAAGATCTAAATAGACATTTCTCCAAACACATACAGATGGCAAAAAGCACATGAAAATATGCTTAACATAACTTATTAGAGAAATGCAAATCAAAACTACAATGAGATAACATTTCATACCAATCATAATGGCCGTCATCACCAAATCTACAAATAATAAATGCTGGAGAGGGTGTGGAGAAAAAGCAAACTTCCTACACTGTGCGTGGGAATGCACATTGGTACAACCATTATGCATTGAAGGTATGAAGGTTCCTTCAAATATGCTTCAATATGCATTGAAGGTATGAAGGTTCCATAATAGTATGAAGATTCCTTCAAAAAATACAGAACTATCACATGATCCAGCAATCCCACTCTTGGGCATATATCCAGAGAAAACTACAATTTGAAAAGATACATGCATCCCAGTGTTCACTGCAGCACTGTTTACAATAGCCAAGACATGGAAGCAACCTAAATGTCCACGGACAAAGGAGTGGATAAAGAAGATGTGATACTTACATACAATGGAATATTACTCAGCCATAAAAAACAAAACAATGCCACTTGCAGCAACATTGATCAACCTAGAGATTATCATACTGAGTAAAGTAAGTCAGACCATAAAAAGATAAATATCATATCATACCATTTATATGTGGAATTTAGAAACAAAAAGATTCAAATGAACTTGTTTACAAAACAGAAATAGAGTCACAGATGTAGAAAACAAACGTATATTCACTGGGGGGTGGGGGGAAGTGGAGTGGGTGGGGAGAAGGGATAAATTGGGAGACTGAGATTGATATATACACACGACTATATATAAAATAGATAACTAATTAAGGACCTTCAGTATAGCACAGGGAACTCTACTCAATACTTGCAATTACCTATAAGGGAAAAGAATCTGAAAAAAAGATACATGTAATATATAAATGATTTATTTTGCTATACATCTGAAACTAACACAACATTATAAAGCCATTATACTCCAGTAAATTTTTTTTAGTAAATTTTAAAATGGTTTAAAAATTAAACAGCCAACATGATATTGAAAAAGAACAAAAGTAGAAGACTCAGAGTGCCTAATTTCAGATTAATAGTAATCAAAGCACTGTGGTTCTGGTGTAAAGAAAGATACATATATCAATGGAGCAGGATAGTCCAGAAATAGACCCACACATACACTGATTCTCAGCAAAGATACAAAGGCAATCTAGTGGAGAAAGGATAGTTTTTTTAAACAAATAGTGGTGGAACAATTGGATATTGTAACCTTGGGCTATGAAAAGTTGTCTTTATATACAAATCAAAAACACAATCTATTTTAGAAAAACTGATAGGGTGAACTTCATCAAAATCAAGTACTTATGCTCTTTCAAAGACACTGAAAGAATGAAAACAAGTCACAGGCAGCATCTTAAGAAGTTAACTATACACTTACTCTTAGCAATTCTAGTCTTAGATATCTACCAAAGAGAAAAAGAAAGCAGAAGGCCACAGAATAACACAAATTTTGTAAAAGTTTCATTTGTATTAGCCAGAAAGTGGAAACAAGTCTAATGTCCATCAACAGGACAATCAACAAACTGCAGTATATTCACACAACGTAATAATCTGTTGATCCAGCAATATGCATGAATCTTAAAATAATCATGTTGAGTGAAAGATGAACAATGATTTTGAGACAGGAAGACAAGAATACCATTTTAGAAAAGAACCAAGAAAATGGCCTTGAGCAAGTGGCCTTGACAGGCTTGGTAGAACAAAAGCATCTGAAGGCTTGGGCCTCAGAGCTAACACCCGGAGACCCACAGGAATAAAAAATTATCTCTGTTCCAATGATGTATGTACATATAAATCTGCCACAAAGCAGAATCATTGAACTCCCAGTTCCCTGAAAGATATAAAAGCCTGACACACATTCCTAAGTTGTTTTTATAGAAGGAAGACCCCCTCCAGATGAAATCTGCTGACTGCAAGCATGTAGACACCAGAACATTTGAAACCAGAAGGTTGATGATACCTGAAACTTCACCTTGATGCCAACCAATCCAAGAATTGAGCACAAGCTAATCAAGCACACTGTGGCCCCCTCCCTCACAATCCCTTTAAAACCGGACTTCCCTGAAAATTCTCCAGAATTTGGCACTCTTTTCCACCTTTACGCTTGTGCACAAGCTATCCTTTCACTAAAGAGCTTAAGAATCTTGTGGGAGCAATATTCATATTTCTAAGATATTACTGTCCAAGAATCTGGAGAGGGCCCAATAACAATTTTAATAAGCACTGCCATCCTTCCTATATCTATCTCTTTCCTCCCTACCTAGATGTCAGTTACTTATAAGGCCATCATACATTAGGAATATCTTGCTGATGTTAATAAACAGTAGATCTATTTTCTCATTTGGCCCTAAGAAACACTCTGTCTCATGATTCCGTGTATATTTCAGAAAGTTAAAGTCGATAGAGAAATCCAACACAAAAGTAAAAAGATAAATTGAAGCTAAAGGACTTGTGGAGAAGTGTACAGAAGAGCTTGGTGGCTTTACACTGAGTGGTTTGCCAAAGGAGGTGGTGTGCACTCAATCATGTCCAACTCTTTGTGACCCCACGCCTGCAGCCCTCCTGGTTCCTCTGTCCATGACATTTTCCAGGCAAAAATATTGGAGTGGGTTGCCATTTCCTCCTCTAGGGGATCTTCCCAACCCAGGGATAAAACTGGTATCTCTTGCATCTCCTGCATTAGCAGGTGGATTCTTTACCACTGAGCCACTTGGGAAGCCCACACTGGGTGGTTTAATTAATACATAATAATTAGGACAGACAGTATAAAACTAGATTGTTTTTCTCTGCTTGTTAAAAGTGTAAACAACAGGAAGAAAATATTTTGTGCTATTTCAACTGTCAGTAGTAAATAAACATATAGAGAGAATAAAAATACAGAATTGAAATATACAATAATATAAGCTGGAGAATATAATAATTATAAAACAATTTTACCAATGTCATAGAATGAGGTAGAAAGTACAAACATTACATTTTGAGAAGTCAAAAGTGCATATTTTAATCTTTAAGGTAACCACTAAAAGAAACGCAAAAATCAGCTTTCTGATCCATATATCCCTATGGAGAAAGAAGAGGGAGAACTACATGCTGACACTGATCAAAAACTAAAATTATCCGCTTAGATCTTTCAGTTCAGTCACTCAGTCATGTTCGACTCTTTGCGACCCCATGGACTGCAGCACACCAGGCCTTCCTCTCCATCATCAACTCCCAGAGCCTACTCAAACTCATGTCTATTGAGTTGGTGATGCCATCCAACCATCTCATCCTCTGTCGTCACCTTCTCTCTTGCCGTCAATGTTTCCCAACATCAAGGTCTTTTTCCAATGAGTCAGTTCTTCACATCAGGTGGCCAAAGTACTGGAGCTTAGCTTCAGCACCAGTCCTTCCAATGAATATTCAGGACTGATTTCCTTTAGGCCCCTTGCAGTCCAAGGGACTGGCTGGATCTCCTTGCATTCCAAGGGACTCTCAAGAGTCTTCTCCAACACCACAGTTCAAAAGCATCAATTCTTCGGCGCTTAGCTTTCTTTACAGTCCAACTCTCACATTCATACATGACTACTGAAAAAAACCACAGTTTTGACCATACTGACGTTGGCAAAGTAATGTCTCTGCTTTTTAATATGCTGTCTAGGCTGGTCATAGCTTTTCTTCCAAGGAGCAAACGTCTTTTAATTTCATGGTGCAGTCACCATCTACAGTGATTTTGGAGCCCAAGAAAATAAAGTCTGTCACTGTTTCCATTGTTTCCCCATCTATTTGCCATGAAGTGATGGGACCAGGTGCCACGATCTTCGTTTTTTGAATGCTGAGTTTTAAACCAACTTTTTCACTCTCCTCTTTCACTTTCATCAAGAGGCTCTTTAGTTGCTCTTCACCTTCTGCCATAAGGGTGGTGTCATCTGCATATCTGAGGTTATTGATATTTCTCCTGGCAATCTGGATTCCAGCTTCTGCTTCATCCAGTCCAGCATTTCACGTGATGTACTCTGCATTGATCTTTAGAGGACTGAAAAGTTTATCAAACTATATCCACAGAAGCTAATACATGTTGTCTAAGTACAGAAAAAGGAAAACTGCACTGCAGAACATAGAAATGTTGTCTTTTAGTTTCTGCATTTCCCAGCAATCTCTCAATAACAATCTTTCAAAGTATTACTGTCAAACACCTGTTAATTTCCTTGATCTCTTTGCCACATACACACAAAATCAATGTTTCCTTTCTCTCAACTGCAAAATATGCAGCACTAAACCATTCTAAAACTGTAAACAAGTGCATGCCAAAACAAAAAAAAAATGTGCCTCAAACTGTGAAATAATTGTTTTCAAGGAGCACTTCCACCTTCCCCAGGAAAGCACAAATTAACTAGTACAGAATATAATGTATGACCAATTGGTGATAGACTTGTACAAAAATTCAGGCAACACTGAGGGGCAGCAATTCCTTGGGAACTGCCCTTGAGGATTTGCCAATTTCTGTCATTATTCTATAAAAAGTACCCTTCATGTACTTAAGAAACAAGCAAACAACTAATTTCAATTGATCAAATTAGCATAGATACCCTTCCCCAGGGCTTCCCAGGTGGCCCAGCGGTAAAAAATCCGACCCCCAATGCAGAAGACGCCAAGAAACACGTGGGTTCGATCCCTGGGTCGAGAAGATGCCCTGGAGTAGGCAATGGCAACCCGCTCCAGTATTCTTGCCTAGAAAATTCCACAGACAGAGGAGCCTGCTACAGTCCAGGCTACAGTCCATGGGATGGCAAAGAGTCAGACACTACTGAGCACACACACACCCTCCCACAAAACCAAGTTTCACGCCCCCACCCTAATTCTGTCTGTTTCCCACGGCCGACTGGGACATGAGACTTCCTCTGTACACATTTAAAAGCTATATAACAAAACTCTGAAACATGAAGTTAAAAGTTCATTTAGGACAGATGAAATACTTGACAGAAAATACGTGACAATCCATTCAAATCACCCCTTACCAATGAATACTCAAGCATTTTTCTTTGAATTGCCTAAAACCCTGGTAAATTCATAAGCCTCACATTTAAATAATTTGGCTTGTGATTATTTATAGATCAACCTCTTTAAGGAAAAAAATAGGTATCTTCCTTAAAAAAAAGAAACCCACACAGATCTCTCTGCCTTCAACTCCCTCTATCAGTACCAGCTGATGGCTGCTTCTCACATCAGTAAGTTGATGAGTTAAAGCAACGGTCCCCAGCTTTTTTGGCACTAGCGACTGATTCTGTGGAAGATAATCTTTCTACGGATGGGGGAGGGGGGGTTGGGATGATGCAAGTGTATATATTTACTGTGCACTTTATGATTATTATGTCAGCTCCACCTCTTACCAGGTATTAGATCCAAGAGTCTGAGGACCCCTGAGCTAAAGAACTTCATATTTCTACATGTCCTGTATCTGAGATGAAGGCCAAAATCAAATGCATATAGCAGTATGTCCAAAACCCCCTCCCCACAGAGAGTTTACAATATACTATTGATGAGGAACGCTACCTGACAAAGCAAACCTAAAAATGTAAATGCTAGATCTTATTGACTGATGAATAACAGAAACAGACTTGGCCAAAGAATGATAGTGTCTTCTCTGGAGCTATGAACACCACCAACAGGTCCAGCACTGCTGGCCCCAAGCTGGCAGCCTAAATGAGGGCAGAACACCAACTGCCTGCAGCTTCATACCAGAAATTCTTAGTATCTCTTGCTGATTCTCTCTGATCCCTGAAATTTAACTTATCACATCCTTCCAATGCTGCTAGCATAAACTGAGGGGACATCCAGACCCTGCCTAAGGAGTACTGTCCCTTTAGACAGCCTAAACACCTTGTATGCAACAGGTACGTATAATGCTGTGCCAACCAAAAACATTTATAATGATATACTGTTTCTAAGTAATGTCTTATACAACTAAATATTGATTTTCCCTACAAAAGATTTCTTTCTTTCAATTACAAGAAACACCCAAGTTTAAAAAGAGGTTTTTTAAATTAGGAAATTAAATATTCAATGTTATAACATTGATATTTCAAGAAAAATAAAAGTAAAAAAATTATAATCAATAATTCAAATATCTATTGAGTATCTACAACTAATAATAAAGCAGACATTTTCTCAGCCCTAGACAAAACAGACAAAAATATCAGCCCTCATGGAGTTTGCATTCTAACACAGAGATATACAAACAAGACAAAGTGTATAGTATATCAGCATGTTAGATGGTGCTAAGAGTTATGGACAAAACAAAGCAGGGAAGACAAGATGATATCTGGGGGACAGGACTGCCAACTGTAAGTGAAGTCGTCAGAAAAGGAATCCCTGAGAGATAGTGATGTGACACTTGAGTAAGCAGAGAGAAAACAAACCATGCAGCTAAAAAAAGCACGCATGGTAGAGGGAACAAGGAAGAACAAAATATACAAAGACCCTGAGGTGAGAATGTTCAAGGAAAATGTTCAAAGAAAATCAAGAATGTCAGTGTGACTGGAATAGAATATGCAAGAGGTACAGTAGGTGAAGTCAGAAGGTAACACGGGGACAATCATGTAAGATCATGGTTAAGAGTTTTGGATTTTTCCCTTTAAGAAAAAGAAAAAGCAAAGTCAGAGTGTTCTGTGCTATAATGTTGAGAGCACACTAAAAAAGGCAAGGCTTGGAGTAGGGAAACCAAGAAAGAAACAGGAAAGAAATGAAAGTGACTTGGACCAGAGCGGAGATTAAAAGACGAAAGTCTGGGGAGGAAATCCAGGTACGGTTTTGGACATGTTAAAAAGTTCTAGATGCCTAATTAGACATCCAATAGAGATATCAAGTAGGATGCAGGATTTAAGTCTGGAATTAAGGAAAGAAGCCTGTGTCACAGATTTAAAAGTACTATGAATTAGACTGAGCATCACCAAGGAAGTTAGAATTTATAGGAAAAAAAAAGTCTAAGGGATGAGTCTGAGGAAAATGCGAAGAATCAGCAACAGGATCGAAAAATAACCAGTGGGGTTAGAGGAAAACCAGAAGAGAAGATATTCTGGAAATAGCAAAGAGAATTTCAAGTCAATGACAATAATAGGTAAAGGAAGATAACGATCACTGAACTAAGCAACATGGAAGTCACCTGTAACATTGACAAGGTGTTTTAAGACTATCATGTAAGAAAATGTTTAACTCAGTACCTGTAAAGCTTTATGCTCCTTTTGAAGTTCTTTTATTTTATTCTGTTGCTGGCAAACCCTATTTACAGATTCATCCTCCATTTCACCAATTTTGGACTTCACACTCTCCATAATTTGTTCCAAGTCATTAGCTCGTTGTTCCTGATCTGCAGCTCGGCTTTGTTGTTGCTGAAGTTCATTTCTAGTAACAGACGTACAATTCCTTCTCTTAGTAATAGAAACAAATCATATCAACCAACACATCCATCTAACAACATAATGACTTTGTAAAATTTTTTTGCATTCTTAAAATTTCTATAACACAAACCAACAGAGGAAACATAGGGTATCATTTTATCGAAGCTATTACCAAAAGATTTACCTACTGAAAATATTTTTTACTTAATATTTAATCAATGGAAAACCAAATTTCAAGATTCTTTTCAAGCAAGTTATTTTTAAAATGCATATCATTTGTTCACATACAATTCAAAACAGATTTTTTTTCCATTCTCTTACTTAAGCTGTTTATTAGTTTCTATGAGCTCCTGGATCATGTTCTGTTGACGTGATGTTTCCTCCATCATTGTTTTTAAATTCTCCCTCATCGTTTGTGATGACTGTTTGTCAAAAATGATGAGATCTACATTTTTTGAAATGTAATACACATAGTAAAAATGAAGATAAGAAAAAAATTAAGATTGAAAAATTTTAACAAAAAAAGAAGCTTTTTATCTTAAGGAGCAAGAATGTAATTTGATTACCTTTCATATCTGTTCTTTTGACTAGAGATAAAGGCTTTAAGCCATGCATCATCAGCAGCACACTTATGCTTTCCCATTCTGCTTCTTCCCGCTACAGTCACAAGGAGACAGAAAAGGATCAACGTTAAGATACAGGCGGAAGAAAGGCCCTCCTATAAATAATTTCCTTTGTTTTCAGAACAATAGACTTTTTCTCCAAAAGCTTTAATATGAATTTTTATACACAGAAACAGACTTGTTTCTAACAAAATTAGACTAAAAAGTATGCAAATAAGCATAGATAGTTACATTATATCTGGAATTACATAATTCCAGAACACATATATAGGTCTTAATGAAAAAATTAAAAGCCTTATAATTTCAGTGAATTAACAGACCTTAAGTTTCTTATTTAACTGAACTTTTTATTTGAGGTTTTTTATTTAACTGTCACCTTAACAATGACTGGGGTCACAACAAAATCAAACATATCTGACTGGAAGAGTCAATAACTTAGGTAGTTCCTTGTATAATGGACAAGGTCTACTATGAAAAGGAGTCTGTCCATCTAGGTAACGGATTCTAGTAGAAATATTCTGAAAGACACTCCTAAGTTTTGTATCCCTGATTCTAAATATGTATTTACCCCATGTAACTGAAAAGGGAACTCTCTCCAGATTAAAAAAAGAATAAAACCTAACAATAAATAAAAACTTAACAATGGGGAAGAAAAGAACATAAAATACAGTAAGAACAGACACAGATATTTTTAAAATGACATTTAAATTCATGGTATTAACATCAATAATAGGTTCTTAAGTACAATGATCAATCTTGAAATCAAGTGTGTGAAATACTCTGCATTCTTTTTATAAGCCCTTAAGTATCTTATAGAGTATAACGTACGTATATTTGTAAAAAGGTGATTTGAGTAAAATTTCAATTTATTTAAATGCTTGAAAAGTGTCTAATATATTTTATTAGTGAATAGCATGTAAATATTATAATAATGTTAATATTAATAATTTGGAGAATTTTTCCCCTCCCTCTCTCCTAGAAAATTTTTTAAAGTTCAAATAAAAGTATTACTCTTCACATCCAATGGAGAAGGAAAGGCAACCCACTCCAGTAATCTTGCCTGGAGAATTCCATGGACAGAGGAGCCTGGCAGGCTACTTTGCAGTCCATGGGGTTGCAAAGAGTCAGGCATGACTGAGCAACTACCACACTCACATCCAAATACCCCTCAGACATTAAAAAATCTACCAAAATAGATAAGCAACAAGGATACACTGTATAGCCAGAGTATTATAACCATTATCTTGTAATAACTTTTAATGAAGTAAAATCTGTATAACTACTGATTCACTATGTTACACACCTCAAGTTAATACCGTAAATCAACTATACCTCAATTTTAAATTGAGGTATATCAATTTATCAAGACAAAACCAAATTGTTCTGATAACTCTTTGATAGGATTATGGCTCACAGTAGCAAACAAATCTTTCCTTTTGACTGCTGACTTTCTTCTGTTTCTTTATCCTTTCTGTAACTCTCCCCGCCCTGACAAATTTTTCCCCTTATTTTTGTCTTCTGGTCACAGAGATTAAAGAAACAGAACTAAAACTGTTGCTAGTATCTGTTTGGGGAGCCAAAAGCACTGTGTGGGTATATAAGTGGAAACCTACTATGACTCATTTAAAAAAAAAAAAAAGCTCTATAAAAAAAGTGACATTTTGAACGACCAAATTATACAAATACTGTTCCCTGATAACTTTTTAAAGATTTTTTTTTTATGTGGACAATTTAAAGTCTTTATTCAATTTGTTACAACATTGCTTCTGTTTCATGCTTTGGTTTCTTGGCCAAGAGGCATGTAGGATCTTAGGTCCCCGATTAGGCATTGAACCCACACCCTATCCCCTGGGAGGCAGTCTCAACCATGGACTCCCATGGAAGTCCTGCTGCTGCTGCTGCTGTCGCATCAGTCGTGTCCGACTCTGTGCGAGCCCACAGACGGCAGCCCAACAGGCTCCTCTGTCCCTGGGATTCTCCAGGCAAGAACACTGGAGTGGGTTGCCATTTCCTTCTCCAATGCATGAAAGTGAAAAGTCAAGTGAAGTCGCTCAGTCGTGTCCAACTCTTAGCGACCCCATGGACTGTAGCCTACCAGGCTCTTCCGTCCATGAGCTTCTCCAGGCAAGAGTACTGGAGTGGATGGAAGTCCTGATAACTCTTTTAAGAGAAAGAAAAACATCAGCTCAGTTCAGTCACTCAGTCGTGTCCGACTCTTTGTGACCCCATGGACTGCAACAGGACAAGCATCCCTGTCCACTGCAAATTCCCAGAGTTTACCCAAACTCATGTCCATTGAGTCATTGATGCCATCCAACCATCTCATCCTCTGTCGTCCTCTTCTCCTCCTGCCCTCAATCATTCCCGGCATCAGGGTCTTTTCTAGTGACTCAGTTCTTCACACCAGGTGGCCAAAGTACTGGAGTTTCAGCCTCAGCATCAGTCATTCCAATGAATATTCAGGACTGATTGCCTTTAGGATGGACTGGTTTAATCTACTTGCAGTCCAAGGTACTCTCAAGAATCTTGTCCAACACCACAGTTCAAAAGCATCAATGCTTCGGCACTCAGCTTTCTTTATAGTCCAACTCTCACATCTATACATGACTACTGGAAAAACCATAGTGTTGAATAGATGGACCTTTGTTGACAAAGTAGTCTCTGCTCCTTAATATGCTATCTAGGTTGGTCATAAGTTTTCTTCCAAGGAAAAAGTGTCTTAATTTCATGGCTCCAGTCACCATCTGCAGTGATTTTGGAGCCCCAAAAACTAAAGTCTGACTCTGTTTCCCCATCTATTTGCCAAGAAGTGATGTGACCAGATGCCATGATCTTAGTTTTCTGAATGTTGAGATTTAAGCCAACTTTTTCACTCTCCTTTTTCACTTTCATTAAGAGGCTCTTTAGCTCCTCTTCCCTTTCTGCCATATGGGTGGTGTCATCTGCATATCTGAGGTTATTGATATTTCTCCTGGCAATCTTGATTCCAGTTTGTGCTTCATCCAGCCCAGCATTTCACACAATATACTCTGCATATAAGTTAAATAAGCAGAATGACAATATACAGCCTTGACATACTCCATTCCCTATTTGGAAACAGTCTGTTGTTCCATGTCCAGTTCTAACTGTTGCTTCCTGACCTGCATACAGATTTCTCAGGAGGCAGGTCAGGTGGTCTGGTATTTCCATTTCTTTCAGAACTTTCCACAGTTTGTAGTGATCCACACAGTCAAAGGCTTGGGCATAGTCAATAAAGTAAAAAGTAGATGTTTTTCTGAAACTCTCTTGCCTTTTTGATGATCCAATGGATGTTGGCAATTTGATCTCTGCTTCCTCTGCCTTTTCTAAATCCAGCTTGAACATTTCAAAGTTGATGGTTCATGAACTGTTGAAGCCTGGCTTGGAGAATTTTGAGCATTACCTTGCTAGCTAGCGTGTGAGATGAGTGCAATTGTGTGGTAATTTGAGCATTCTTTGGCATTGCCTTTTTTTCGGATTGGAATGAAAAATGACCTTTTCCAGTCCTGTGGCCACTGCTGAGTTTTCCAAATTGCTGGCATATCGAGTGCAGCACTTTCACAGCATCATCTTGTAGGATTTGAAATAGCTCAACTGGAATTTCATCACCTCCACTAGCTTTGTTTGTAGTGATGCTTCCTAAGGCCCCCTTGACTTCACATTCCAGGATGTCTGGCTCTAGATGAGTGATCACACCATCATGCTTATCTGGGTATCTCTCCTTGCTATTCTTTGGAACTCTGCATTCAAATGGGTGTATCTTTCCTTTTCTCCTTTGCCTTTCACTTCTCTTCTTTTCATAGCCTTCACAGTAAGGCCTCCTTTGACAACCATTATGCCTTTTTGCGTTTCTTTTTCTTGGGGATGGTCTTGATCACTGCCTCCTATACAATGTCATGAACCTCTGTCCATAGTTCTTCAGGTACTCTCTCTATCAGACCTAATCCCTTGAGCCTACTTGTCACTTCTACTGTATAATCATAAGGGATATGATTTAGGTCATACCTGAATGGTCTAGTGGTTTTCCCTGCTCTCTTCAATTTAAGTCTGAATTTGGCAATAAGGAATTAACGATCTGAGCCACAGTCAGCTCCCGGTCTTGTTTTTTGCTGACTGTATAAAGCTTCACCATTTTTGGCTGCAAAGAATATAATCAATCTGATTTTGGTATTGACCATCTGATGATGTTCACTTGTAGAGTCTTCTCCTGTGTTGTTGGAAGAGGGTGTTTGCTATGACTAGTGCGTTCTCTTGGCAAAACTGTTAGCCTTTGCCCTGCTTCATTCTGTATGCCAAGGCCAAACCTGCCTGTTACTCCAGGTATTTCTTGAGTTCCTACTTTTGCATTCCAGTCCCCTATAATGAAAAGAACATCTTTTTTGGGTGTTAGTTCTAGAAGGTCTTGTAGGTCTTCATAGATAGAACCATTCAACTTCAGCTTCTTGAGCATTACTGGTCGGGGAATAGACTTGGATTACTGCGATACTGAATGGTTTGCTTTGGAAGCGAACAGAGATCATTCTGTCGTTTTTGAGATTGCATCCAAGTACTGCATTTGGGGCTCTTTTGTTGACTATGATGGCTACTCCATTTCTTCTAAGGGATTCTTGCCCACAGTAGTAGATATAATGGTCATCTGAGTTAAATTATGTTTGAAGAAAAACATAACTGTTTGCAAATTCCAAAATAGTTGAGAACGGCATTTTCCAAGTATAAACTGAAGACCAGTCTAATGAAACAGTCATCAAGTTAGTATTACATAAGTAGGAAAAACTGTATAATAAAGTCTCCTTCTGGAGACTGATATGTTGTGAGGTCTTAGAATACGGATACCATTTAACAGTTTTAACCCCTCATGTCCCAAAATGATTTTACTAAAGTAGCCTTTTAAAGTAAGATTTTTCACATTTGTCGATGTGGCATTTTTTGACACATACTTTGATAAACACTGGTTTCAAATATTTCAAGTTTACCTGTTTTTCAGTCATGAGTCTTATCTGATGATTTGCTGGACTCCTTGGCTTTAGGGGCTGCTGTAGATACAATTTCTTTTGTAGAGTCAAAAGAAGTTGAGATTGGCAATAAGAAATTGAATTGCCTAAATTCAAAAAAAATGCAATAGGTGTTAAAGAAAATTATATTTAAAAAAACCTACTACTCTTGGGCAATTTAAGCATTCCTATGCCAAAACTTCTATGACTTCTAAGAAAACTAATTTTTAGAATTTTATAATATTCTCCTCTAAAATGAAACAATATGGGATTTTACACACATAAACACAAAGAAAACTATTTGTTTTAACTAGGTAATGTGAAAAGCAAGTGATGCTAATAAACATTTTTTGGAAGCTGCTTCCCAAAAAACTGAAAGAACTGTCTGAATTCATTAGTTTAACAATTAATTCACTAGCCTAACTCAAAGGGTAAATTAAATGTCACATTCTTAGGTGGTCTTTATTTCTAAGTAGATCAAAGGCTAGCAATACAACGTATTCTATTTGACTGGCACACACACAAGTTTATATTCAGTCTACCCTCCCATCACGTGCTCTTGTTGTCTAAGAATTTGCCATCCTATAGGAAAAAATTTCCTTGAATTCTTATGGTATCTAACTCTTCCTTTGCAGAGGCACAATCATACACGCATATTCATTAGCATCATGGAATCTCGCAACGTGAGAGAACCTTGGAAAGTGTTTAATCCAACATCTCTAGCTGTACAGAGCTGGCAGGAAAGTGCTGGGAGAATTGTACTAATTTATCAGGTGCTATAACCATGTGAGACCCAGAGAAGTAAAATGATCCTCCCTGCTGCTAGTTCAGTTTTTCTTGCAAATCACCCTTCTGTCCTTCTGCTTCTACTTCAGATAGTGAAATCCCCCAATACTAGTTACCAATAATTCATTTTCAGCTAAATCTAGGAACATGTTGCAAATTCTCCAATTCTGCCATTTTTGCTGCTGACATCATAGAGTACTCTCTCCCCTTTAAACTCTGGTCTCTAATGCACTATGTTCATCTCTCTCACTTTTATTTAAATAAAGATACTTTTTTTTTTTTTTTTTAATTTTTTTATTAGTTGGAGGCTAATTACTTCACAACATTTCAGTGGGTTTTGTCATACATTGATATGAATCAGCCATAGATTTACACTTATTCCCCATCCCGGATCCCCCCTCCCATCTCCCTCTCCACCCGATTCCTCTGGGTCTTCCCAGTGCACCAGGCCGGAGCACTTGTCTCATGCATCCCACCTGGGCTGGTGATCTGTTTCACCATAGATAGTATACATGCTGTTCTTTTGAAACATCCCACCCTCACCTTCTCCCACAGAGTTCAAAAGTCTTTTCTGTATTTCTGTGTCTCTTTTTCTGTTTTGCATATAGGGTTATCGTTACCATCTTTCTAAATTCCATATATATGTGTTAGTATGCTGTAATGTTCTTTATCTTTCTGGCTTACTTCACTCTGTATAATGGGCTCCAGTTTCATCCATCTCATTAGGACTGGTTCAAATGAATTCTTTTTAACGGCTGAGTAATATTCCATGGTGTATATGTACCACAGCTTCCTTATCCATTCATCTGCTGATGGGCATCTAGGTTGCTTCCATGTCCTGGCTATTATAAACAGTGCTACGATGAACATTGGGGTGCACGTGTCTCTTTCAGATCTGGTTTCCTCAGTGTGTATGCCCAGAAGTGGGATTGCTGGGTCATATGGCAGTTCTATTTCCAGTTTTTTAAGAAATCTCCACACTGTTTTCCATAGTGGCTGTACTAGTTTGCATTCCCACCAACAGTGTAAGAGGGTTCCCTTTTCTCCACACCCTCTCCAGCATTTATTGCTTGTAGACTTTTGGATAGCAGCCATCCTGACTGGCTGTAATGGTACCTCATTGTGGTTTTGATTTGCATTTCTCTAATAATGAGTGATGTTGAGCATCTTTTCATGTGTTTGTTAGCCATCTGTATGTCTTCTTTGGAGAAATGTCTGTTTAGTTCTTTGGCCCATTTTTTGATTGGGTCATTTATTTTTCTGGAATTGAGCTGCAGGAGTTGCTTGTATATTTTTGAGATTAATCCTTTGTCTGTTTCTTCATTTGCTATTATTTTCTCCCAATCTGAGGGCTGTCTTTTCACCTTACTTATAGTTTCCTTTGTAGTGCAAAAGCTTTTAAGTTTCATTAGGTCCCATTTGTTTAGTTTTGCTTTTATTTCCAATATTCTGGGAGGTGGGTCATAGAGGATCTTGCTGTGATTTATGTCAGGAGAGTGTTTTGCCTATGTTCTCCTCTAGGAGTTTTATAGTTTCTGGTCTTACATTTAGATCTTTAATCCATTTTGAGTTTATTTTTGTGTATGGTGTTAGAAAGTGTTCTAGTTTCATTCTTTTACAAGTGGTTGACCAGTTTCCCAGCACCACTTGTTAAAGAGGTTGTCTTTTTTCCATTGTATATCCTTGCCTCCTTTGTCAAAGATAAGGTGTCCATAGGTTCGTGGATTTATCTCTGGGCTTTCTATTCTGTTCCATTGGTCTATATTTCTGTCTTTGTGCCAGTACCACACTGTCTTGATGACTGTGGCTTTGTAGTAGAGTCTGAAGTCAGGCAGGTTGATTCCTCCAGTTCCATTCTTCTTTTTCAAGATTACTTTGGCTATTCGAGGTTTTTTGTATTTCCATACAAATTGTGAAATTCTTTGGTCTAGTTCTGTGAAAAATACCGTTGGTAGCTTGATAGGGATTGCATTGAATCTATAGATTGCTTTGGGTAGAATAGCCATTTTGACAATATTGATTCTTCCAATCCATGAACACGGTATGTTTCTCCATCTGTTTGTGTCCTCTTTGATTTCTTTCTAAATAAAGATACTTTTTGAAAGTATCAGCCAACTTCAATGGCTACAATCTTTCAGCTAGTTTTTAAATTTTTCATTAGAGAAATTTTTAAAAATACATACAAGTAGAGAAAGAGTAAAATGAACCCATGTATATTCATTAACACAGATCAATGATAACCAACATTCTTCCATATTTATTTCATTTCTCTTACCCACTTACATTTCAGTACTCACCTCCAATAAATACAGACTCATTTTAAACGTAACTTCAATACCAGTGTCACACCCAATTATATTAATTCCTCACTATCACTTAATATCTAGTCCATGTTCAATTTTCCCCCAAATGTCTTAAAAATATCTTCTTTGTTTTTTTTTCCAAATCAGAATTCAAACAAGGTTCACATAGAGCACTTCTAAATGCATATATGGGAAATTAGAAAGCCACTGCATGTACCCAGAGAAAGGTGTAGGATTAAAAACACCTCAAGTTTATAGGTCAGGCTGACCCTCAGCACAAAGACAGCCACAATTTAAAACAAAGAAAAACAAAACCCAGCAAACCATGGCAAAGAAAGAGAATCTTATTTCCATAGATATTACTAGATTCAAATCTCCAGTTTTCAATAAAAAGTAAAGCATACAAAGAATCTGGAAAGCATGGCTCATTCAAAGGAAAAAAAAAATCAAAAGAAACTGTCCCTGAAAACAAAACAAAACCTGATGGCAGATCTACTACACAAAGCATTTAAAACAACCACCTTAAAAAATTCAAAGAACTAAAGGAAGATGTGGAGAAAAAATAAGAAAAAATATATGATCAAAAGAGAAATATCAGTAAAGAGAAAACAAAACAAAAAAATCAAAAATATTCTGGAGTTGAAAAGTATGATAACTGAAATAAAAAATTTACTAGGGGCATTCAAATGCAGATTTGAGCAGGCAAAAGGGTAAATCCGTGTAAGTGTGAAGGTAAGAGAATGGAAATTATCAAGTCTAAAGAATAGGAAAAAAAAAAAAAGACTGACTAAAAGTGAACCTTACCTAAAGGACCTGTGAGACACCACCAGTTGTGTCAACACACGAATTGTGGGAGTCCCAGAAGGAGAAAAGAGAGGGTGGCTGGGAATTATGAAATGATGGCTGAAAACTTCCCAAATTTGTTGAAAGACACAAACTCCTAGAAATATAAACTCAGAGACCTACACCAAGAAGTACTACAATCAAGCTTTTGAAAGAACAAAGAATCATGAAAGCAGCAAGGGAGAAGTGACACATCACACACAAGGAATCATCAGCAAGCTTACCAGCAGGTTTCTTGACAGGAACTTTGGAGACCAGAAGGTACTGAGAGGATATATTTCTTTCTGAAAGAAAGAAACTGTCAATCAAGAATCCTATGTTTGGCAAAACTATCCTTCAACAGTGAGAACAAAAGAAAGATATTTCCAGAGAAGCAAAAGTTTAAGGAGTTCCCTACCGCTAGACCTGCCCTGCGAGTAAAGGTAAAGGGAGTCCCCCTGGCTGAGGTGAAAGGACACAGACTAAAGCAAAGCCACAGGAAAGACCAAGTGTCTCAGTAAAGGTGCATGGCACGGGAAACACACGGGCGACGATAAGAGCTGCTACTATCATAACAAAGATGTGTAGCTCCACTTTTTGCTTTCTACATGACTTAAGAAACAGATCGTTTCTTACAAAACAATCATTAGTCTAAAGCTAATATTATTATAACTTTGGTTTGTAATGTCACACATTTTCTACTAATTTAAGAGACTTAACTCATTTACTAGAATTCTTAATTTGTTTTCAGCCACACATGTATAAAGATGTCACTGTGCAACATCAACAGCTGAAAGAGGTGGGGATAGAGCTGTAAAGAAGCAGAATTTTCATACGTTATTTAAGTGAAGCTGCGATAAATTCAAATTACTGTTATAATTTTATAATGCTAAATGTAATCCTCACAGTAACCACAAAGAAAACAGTGATAGTATATATAGAAAAAGAAAACATTCTGCTACCAAAAAAAAAAAAAAATCAGCTAAACACAAGAAGACAGTAATACAGGAAATGAGGGGGGGAAGACATAAGATGTTACAAAAAAAATAGCAAAATTACAGATAGTAATGCCCTACCTGTCCGTAATCACTCTAAACGTAAAAGAGTCAAACTCTTGACAAACTGGTAGAATGAATTTAAGAAAATATGATCCAAAAAAAAAAAAGAAAATATGATCCAACTATGTGCCTAAAACAAGACCCATTTTAGAGCCAGAGACACAAAGATATTGAAAGTGAAAGAATGGTAAAAGGTATTTCATGAAAATAATTTAAAAAAAAAGAAAGTGTAGCTATATTAGTACTAGACAAAATACTTTAAATCAAAAAAGGCCACTAGAGACAAAAAAGGACATTACATATTTTTTTAAGGACATTACATATTTTTTTAAGGACATTACATGTTAATAAAAGATTCAATACAGCTAAAATACATAACAATTATAAACTCTTATGCACTTAACAACAGACCACTAAAACATGGGAAGTAAAAACTGACAGAATTGAAGGAAGAAATAGTTCTACAATATAGCTGGAGATTTTAACACCCCATTCTCAAGACTACATAGTAATCAGACAGAAGAAAAGTAATGAAACAGACAATGTGACAGACTAAAACAACCAGATCTAGTAGATTTATAAAGAACACTCTGGGGAATTCCCTGGTAATCCAGTGGTTTAGGACCCCATGCTTCCACTGCAGGGAGCGCAGGATTGATCCTTGGTCAGGGAACTAAGATCCCACAAGCTAATCAAAAAGCAAAAAAGAAAAGAACACTGCTCAACAACAACAGAATACAGTCTTCCAAGCGCATGTGGGACATTATCAGGATAGACTATATGTTAAACCACAAATTAAGTCTCCACAAAGAGGTGACCTTAGAAATCAAAAACTAAAACAAAAATTCGTAAGTTTATGGAAAGTAGACAACACATTTGTAAATAACCAATGGATGAAAGAAGAAATCACAAGAGAAATTAGAAAACTCTTAAGATATTAATGAAAACAAAACACAATATTTCAAAACTTACGGGTCACAGTGAAAGCAATCCTAGGGGGAAATTTAAGAGTTATAAAAATTTACATTAAAAACATGAAAGATCTCAAATTAACAACCTAAGTTTGCAACTTAAGGAACTAGAAAAAGAACAAACTAAACCCAAAGCTAGCAAAAGAAAAAAATAAAGATTAATTAGAGCAGAAACAAATGAAATAGAGACTAGGAAAGTAACAGAGAAAGTCAATGGAAGACATCTGAAAAGATCAACAAAAATGACAAATTTTACCTGATGAACAAGAAAAAAAGAGAAGACTCAAATTACTAAAATCAGAAATCAAAGTGGGAACATTACTACCAATTATACAAAAAAAAATATTAAACAATATTATGAACAATTGTATGCCAACAAATTAGATAACCAACATGAAATGGACAAATTCCTATAAACACAAAACCTACCAAGACTGAATCACAGAGAAATAGAAAATCGCAATACATCTGTAACTAGTAACAAGACTGAATCAGTAATCAAAAAACTCTCCCCAAAAGAAAAGCCGTGGATCAAGTGGCTTCACTGAGGAATTCTACCAAAACATCTAAAGAACTATTGACAATTCTTCTCAAACTATCCAAAAAAATTAGACAAGGGAATACTTTCTCTCATTCTTGGAGGATAGCATCACCTTAATATTGAAAAGTCAGACAATACAAGAAAAATAGTAATATCCCTTACAAGCATTGATGCAAAATACTAGTAAACCGAAGGCTTCCCGGGTGGCTTAGTGGTAAAGAATCTGAGTGCCAATGCAGGAGGCACAGGAGACAAGGATTTGAACCATGGGTTGGGAAGACTCCCTGGAGGAGGAAATGGCAACCCATTGCAAGTATTCTTGCCTGGAAAAATCCCATGAACAGAGGAGCCTGGAGGGCTATAGTCCATGAGATTGCAAGGGTTGGACACAGTTTAAGCAACTGAGCATGCACACACTAGTAAACCAAATTCAGCAGCATATTAAAAGGATTATACACCATATTCAAATGGGATTTATACTTGGAATGGAGGAATTAGTTCAACATATGAAAAGAAATCAGTGTATTACATATTATACTACATTAATGGAATGAAGGAAAAAAACATACAATCATCTCAATTGATGCAGAAAAAGCATTTTACAAAATTCAACATCTTCTTATGATAAACACTCAACAGCTAGGAATAGAAGGAAACTAGCACAACAAAAGATCCCCTGGAGGAGGAAATGGCAACCCACTCCAGTATTCTTGCCTGGAGAATCCCATGGACAGAGGATCCTGGGGTCTTAAAGTGTAGAACATGATTGAAGCAAACTAGCACGCACACAACTCAGCAAAAGCCATATATGAAAAAGCTACAGTGAACATCATATTCAATGGTAAAAGACTACAAGCTTTCCCTCTAAGATGAGGAACAAGGCAAGGATGTCACATTCACCACTTTTATTCCATATAGAAATGGAAGTTCTCACCAAGCATTTAAGCAAGAAAGAGAAATAAAAGGTATCCAAATTGGAAAAGAAGTCAAATTATCTCTATATGCACATGATATGATTTTATATGCCAAAAACCTTAAATACACACACACACACACACACACATTAGAATAAATGAATTCAGCAAAGCAGCAGGATATGAAAAGCAGCATATAAAAACTATTTGCATTTCTATACACTAACAACAAAAAACCTAAAATGGAAAATAAAAGAATTCCATTTACAACAGCATCAAAGAATGGGGAATACATGTAAATCCATGGCTGATTCATATCAATGTATGGCAAAAACCACTACAATACTGTAAAGTAATTAGCCTCCAACTAATAAAAATAAATGAAAACAAACAAACAAAAATACAACAGCATCAAAGAATAAAAATAGGAGTAAACTTAACCAAGGAGGTGAAAGTCTTATACAATGAAAACTACAAAACATTGCTCAAAGAAATTAAAAAGACATAAGTAAATGGGATCACATCCAATATTCATGGATCATAAGACTTAATATTAAGACATTGATAATGACCAAAGCAATCTACAGATTCAATGTAATCCCCATCAAAATCCCAATGACATTTTTTTCAGAAATAGAAAACCCATCCTAAAATACATACAGGATCTCAAGGGACCATGAATAGCTTGAATGTCATCACCTGAATGTAATCTTGAAAAAGAAGAACGAAGCTGGAGGAGTAACAACATGAAGCTGAAGTAGTAACAGCTTCCTGATTTAAAACTTCTTTGCAAAGCTACATAAATCCAAAGAGTGGTGTTGGCATAGACAATTGCATAAAATAAAGAGGCCGGATATAATACCCCACATTTATTGTCAAATGTGAGTGGCAAGGATGCTTTTGAACTTTGGTGTTGGAGAAGACTCTTTAGAGCCCCTTGGACTGCGAGGAGATCCAACCAGTCAATCCTAAAGGAAATCAACCCTGAATATTCATTGGAAGGACTGATGCTGAAGCTGAAACTCCAATACTTTGGCCATTTGATGGGAATAACTGACTCACTGGAAAAGATCCTGATGCTGCGAAAGATTGAAGGTAGGAGGAGAAGGGGACGACAGAGGACAAGATGGTTGGATGGCATCACTGACTTGATGGACATGAGTCTGAGTAAACTCCGGGAGTTGGTGATGGACAGGGAAGCCTGGCGTGCTATAGTCCATGGGGTCACTAAGAGTTGGATACGACTGAGCGACTGAACTGACTGTCACACGGTTTTCAATAAGAGTGCCAAAAAGCCTTCAAAAGGATATAGTCAGTCTCTTCCTCTGCTGTGAAAACTGTAAAAAGAATGAAGTTGTACCCTTCTTAAGACCACACAAAAATTAACTCAAATGGATCAAAGACCTAAATTTAAGAACTTAAACTGTAAAAATTTAAAACACAGAGTAAAAGCTTCACAATCCTGAATTTGGCAATGATTTCTTAGATATGACATCAAAGGCATAGGCAACAAAAAGTAAAAACAGACAAACGGGACTTTACAAAAATTTAACATTTTTTTGTGCATCGAAAGATACTGTCAGCAGATTAAAAAAGGCAATCCATGGAATGGGAGAAAATATTCACAAATCATTTAGGTGATAAGGAATATCCCGAATATATGTGGCTTCCATGGTGGCTCAGTGGTAAAGAATTTCCCTGCCGATTTAGGAGACACAAGGGACACAGGTTTGATCCCTGAGTGGGGAAGATCCCCTGGAGAAGGAAATGGCAACCTACTACAGTATTCTTTCCTAGGAAATCCCATGGACAGAGGAGCCTGGTGGGCTATAGTCCATGGGGTTGCAAGAGTCAGACACAATTAGCAACTAAATAGCAATAAACAATCCAGAATATACAGAGAATTCCGGAAACTTAACAAAAACATCTGATTAAAAAATGGGCAAGGAACCTGAACAGACATTTCTCTAAAGAAAAATAAAAAAGGCTATAAACACATGAAAATATTTCAACATTACCCATTAGGTAAATGCAAATCAAAACTACAATGAGATACCACCTCATACCCATTAGGATGGCTAAAAGAAACAGAAATAACAGTTACTCGTGAGGATGTAGAGAAACTGAAACCCTTGTGCACTGTCAGGAATATAAAATGGTATAGCTGCTATGAAAAATAGCATGGTGGTTCTTCAAAAAATTTAATGTAGAAATGCCATTATGATTCAGCAATTCGACAAAAGAACTGAAAGCAGGGTCTTAAAAAGATATTTGAACATCCATGTTCACAGCAGTATTATTCACAAAATATAGCTAAAAGGTGGAAGCAACCCAAGTTCCATCAGCAGATGAATAGATGAGTAAAATATGCTATAAACCATACAGTGGAATATTATTCAGCCTTAAGTAGTAGTGTAGTGTATGCAGCTCAGTGGTGTTCAACTCTTTGTGACCCCATGGACTGCAGCCCACCAGGCTCCTCTGTCCATGGAATTCTCCAGACAAGAATACTGAAGTAAGCAGCCATTTCCTTCTCCAGGGTGTCTTCCTGACCCAGGGATCAAACCTTGGTCTCTTGCATTGCAGGTGGATTCTTTACTGTCTGAGTCATGAGGGAAGCCCATTCAGCCTTATACAGGAAGGAAATATTAACCTAAGTTACAACACAGATGAACCTTAAGTATATTAGCTAGTCACAAACAAATGCTGTATGATCCCACTTATACAGAAAGTAGAATGGTGATTGCCAGGGGAATGGTGAGTTATTTAACGGGTATAGAATTTCAGTTTTACAAATGAAGAGTTCTGTGTGTGTTTCCAGAGACAGAGCTAGGATAGTTATATCTACCTGTCTACAGAAAAGACTAAAACCATGATTGACTCAGGATCCCAAGAATACAGATTTTGATCTTGAAATGCTATTTCCTTTTGGAAAAAAAAAAAAAAAAGTTTTTTGAAGATTTTATTTCAGATTTGGGACAGAATTGACTCAAGATATCAGACAACAAGGGAGTTATTAAAGATTAGTAGTGCTGGACTTCCCTGATGGTCCAGTGGTTAAGACTCTGTTTCCAATGCTGGGGGCACAGGTTCAATCCCTGGTCAGGAAATAGCCAAAGAAAAAAAAGACTAGTAGGGTCATATCAAAAGGACAGACTTGAGTAGGCTCCTCCCACTCAAAGATGTGATAACATTAGCTTTGACAATTATAATAACCACAATGAACTGAAACCCATAAAATGTTTCAATTTATGACTTCATATTGATATTAGGCTTTTTAAAAGAATTATCTTCAGAAGGAACCAATTCATTTTCTCAAAAATTGGTAAATAAATGCAACAAATTGTTTATGCTGCCTTTCCTAAAGAGATTTTATGGCTACATATTCAACTGAGGGGCTAATATTCTAACAAGCAAGTAAAAGAAATGATAGAATTAGAATATCACTATTTTGCAGCCTTCAATGAACATATACAGGCATCAAGTATCAACAGGTGCTAGAAACACAAAGAGAAACAAGACATTCTGCACCTCCTATGATCCTGCCAACCACCACCTAGAGAATTACCAAAGGAATTGAATCTGAGTCTGATCCAATCTTTGATCCAGCTACAAATGTTTAGGAATTACCCAGGGCAGAGGAACATAATCAACTGTACATGAGTATGCAAATTGCAAAATCCAGACTGTAGGATATATAGGTCAAATGAGCCAAGTCCTTCAGATAGATTATAAGGAAAAGAAAGGAACAGGGAAAAAACCTTCAGATTAAGAGGTTTTTTTTTTTTTTTTTAATATAATGAGCAAGAGATACACTATAATGCTGAAGAATACAGATTCAGGAAAAAACTTTTTTTTTAACACAAGAATGCACTAATGGGAGTACAGAAGTAGTTGTAATTGGGATAGACCAGTCTTAGCATGGCTAGCATGGTTCTCTACCCTGACCTAGGTGGTATCATCTCTTAATTTGTTAAGGTATACATTCAGTATGTGTGTTCATTTCTGTTTGATTTCATAATAAAAGTTCACTATTTAATAAAAAAAAAAAAAAACTTCAGTAAGTAACAATAAGCCAAAAGTAAAGGAAATACTAACCAAAAGAAGGCTGGTAGAGCCAGAATAGCATGCTTCTGCCACGCAACCAAGAAACCACTAATCTCTGTGCCTCAATTTCCTTATCATGAAATGAGGAAAATAAAAGTACTTAGCTTATAGATTCTTGGGAAGATTAGAAAAGTTAAAATAGAAAGGACTAATTGAACAGTGCCTGGCACACAGCAGGATAGAGGCGGTGATTAGAACTGGTGACGAGCTATCTGTGTTATCTTAAATACTTAGCCTCTCTGGGCTTCAGTTTCCTTTATGGAGCTTCAAATACCTGATAGGATTATGAGGAGGTCAAAAGGAAATATATGTACAGTATTCCATAATTAGTAGATTCTTTCCATGGTCTCTCAATTCCCAGAGAGAGTTATCTACCACATCAGACATACCTCAATCATACCACATTCTTCTTGACACTTTTCACCTTGTCATTCAAGTTGATCTCAATGAAATGATCACTCAGTGAGTCTCATGTCTGAAACTGGATCTTCATCTAGGTTTCAAAAAGATAAGAGATCCAAATCTTAAAATGCTCATCTCCTAGTAAGAAAGGTCTTGTGTTATTCCCAGAGCAGTCATCTATGGTACTGGTGGTAACCACTAAACAAAAGCTGGAATCACAGAATTAACTGCTAATGGATGTTGATGGTCACCACCAAGTACCTTCACTGGTGTCTTCTTTCCACTTACCTTTCCTCTCCCAGCTGTGCTAAAACATTTAGCTGGGTGTCCAACTCTATCACTGTCTAGCATCAATTCTGATTCTGGCTTCAAAAGGCAGAATAATTCTTATTGTCAGGAGTACTCTCAGACAGATAAAAACCGCTGAATACAAAAAGCAAAGGCAGGGAGAACAACTCACAATTCCACCTGTGACCAAGCCCTCCTTTTCAGGGGCCCATGCTGTGAAATTAATGTGCCAATGGTTTGCAGCAGTCTTCTCCCCACTACAAACTGTAACAAGACAAAGGTCTGGAACTTTGTGTCAGAAGAAGAGACCCAATGCTTCCCCAAAGCCAAAGCTTGCTTTAATCAGTGTCATATCACACCTAAAGTAAGACTGTAGAAATAGCAGTTGCAGGGAAGGAGTTCATTTATACATGGCACAAAAAGACACATGCAGAGAAGCAAAACAAAATTCTATCTCCTTGCACTGTCCAGGTCTACCAAAAATCCTTTGGTAACTTGCCCTTTATAAGTCTGAAGCCCCTATAACATGCACCATACATTAAAATGTGTTTATTTTTCACTACTTTTGGGCAGGAAAGTGGAAATAATGCATAGGCGGTAGCTGTTCTTCCTCAAGTCAAGTCACATCAAAATCTGTAATTAGCTTTCTAAAAAGTACATATTTCACTTTACTGCAATAAATGGAACATGAAATGCTTTCAAAGTCTCTATTTAACGTTCCTAAGAAGAACTGAATTTACCGCAAATAAGTAATCTAAATTAGGGCTGGATCTCCTCTAGACCAAATCATTCTGCCCCA
This sequence comes from Cervus canadensis, assembly GCF_019320065.1. NCBI lineage: Eukaryota > Metazoa > Chordata > Mammalia > Artiodactyla > Cervidae > Cervus > Cervus canadensis. The sequence goes on along the minus strand of NC_057392.1, from coordinate 8,354,508 downwards.
GGAGAGGTTACATAAACGATCAGAACACACCTCTAAGCAAAAGCTGCGGCATTCGCTTGTCAGCCACCTCCTCCCCAAGGTGGGGTGGGCAAGGCTCAAGGCTATTTGGCAACACCAAAAGTAAAAAACAAAACAAAAACCTCATACAGAGGATTGAAACCAACATGGATAATGCGTGCACAGTGTTTTTAACCTTATGGTTAGAAAATAAAGTGGTACAAAAACACTTCGGTTTGGCCTGTGTGTTACAAGTCTCTCAGCCTTGCAATTATTTCCAACTCATTGATCAGAATAAAAATCAAATTAGACTCTGCATAAAGAGCCCCGCACTCTGAAATGGGCCTAATAAAACGGAGAAAGAGATAATCATCTACCTACACCTTCACGTATCCCCCACCTTCTATTCCTAGTCTTCACTAGCCAAGCCACCTCCTCAGACACCTTGACACTGAAAAGTGGAGCGGGTCGGTTCTGGTGAACTGTTGGGGATGGAGTAACTACCTACTTATCCAGAATTCAGGGCGCGCCGAAAATCACTCCAAGCTTCACACTCATTGCCTCATTTAATCTTCTCAATCACCATGTAAGGCAAGAATTATCAGCTGTGTTCCACAAATAAACAAACTGAGGCGCTGAGTTGTTACAAGGGGAGTCAAAGACCACAAAGGGCGGGAAGCCAGACTCGAACCAGGTTTATCAGGTTACCCGCGTCACCTCGGCCTTTATACTGGCATTTTAATTGGCGCGAAGCAGTCCCGAGGCGGCTCGTCTGACCGCTCTCAGGGCGCAGGTGAGGTCAGGTCCCGGGGTTCCTCGGGTAGGGGTTCCTCAGGCGGGGTCTACGGCCGACGCCTCCGTAAACCTAGAACGCCGCTCACCTTCCTCAGCCGCCGCCTACCTCCCGCAGCGCGCTCCACCCGGCCGGCTCAGCTGCCTCCGGCCCCGCCTCTGCGACCGTTATCCCACCGTGGAAGGTCGGCCAATCGAGCAGGAGCTCATCGAGGAATCTGCCTCTGCCCCGGCTGGAACACCGCAGCGATTTTCTCTGACCGCCCGGAGAGGCTGGTCCTGCCTCGCGCCCTCTGGTTGGCTCCGCGACTGGGGGCGGGGCTCACCCTTGGCTTAGACTCTCGTGTGCGGGGGCGGGGCAAGGGCTCTGCGCCTGCGCACTTCCATCTCTCTCACTCCCTAGATCCCGGCTGAGCGCTGCGGTGCCTGGCACTTGGAGGACGCAAATAAGTGTGTTCATGACATTTTATCCTCCCGTGAAGCATTTTCCAAGTCTCGACGAAGTGTCAGGCCAGATATCGAGCTCCAGAAATGCAAAAGTGGCTGACTGGTGATGTTCAAAGTGTAGTCAGGGAGATAGGTATGCACCCTGCAATTAACGGTGCAGTATGGCGGGCTTGATTAGAGAAAGGTGTGCAGGGCATAGAAGGGAACGAAAGGGAGGGTCGCTGGGTCGCTGAACTCTCCCTCCTCCTTGAGTGAGTCTCAACCCTGGCTGCCCACCAGAATCACCTGAGGAAACTTGAAACGGATGCTCAGACCCCTGGCCAAGTATATCAGAATCAGACCCATGGGCCAATAGTTTGCTAAAGCTCCCCCGGGTGATTCCAGTGTGCAGCCAAGCCAAGGTAGGGATCTATCACTACAAACCTAGAGAGATGCATAAGAAGAATGGTGAGCTCCCCAACAAAACAGATAGGAAAGGCATTGAAACCACAGAAATGTGTTCAAGGGCAGAGGAGGGTGGGATGGGAGGGGTGGTCTAAGGTTATTGATGTCTTAGTGCAGAAAGAAGTCAGCCAGAGAAAAGTGATAGACAAGAAGCAGTTCATTGCAAGGAAGATGGGCAAGGGAGTATTGCTCAGAGAGCTTAACGGGGCTACAGTTTTATAATCAAAGGAAAAGTGGGGAGGGGGAGAATGACACCTTTCTCCTCATTCTTGAGTAGACATCAGGCTTCCATCATCAGTTCCTCCTCCACATCAGGCTGGGAGTTATTTTGTCCCTACATGGTCTAACTGGGACTGTCCTGGCTCAATGGAAATGAGAAAAAAAGCAGTAATATATTCTAAAATATGGCGAATCATCTCAGCTTTCAGTATAATGCCATCTTTCACTTATATTTTTGTTTTTAGTGTGTGCAGAGGCGTAATCATAGTAGTAATACTAGTATGTCCTAGTAATCATTAATTTACTGACCTCACTGGGCAGGATGCATGTCTCATGACACCATCATTTTATTGTTTTGGAACATGTCTCATGCTTCTGTTACCTGGCTTTGTTGCTAAGCAAGTCTGCTTTCTTGAGTGGCCATTGACTCACAGGAGTCTCCCATACTTTTCCTTTACCTTCAATCCCCTAGTGGGATTAACTATTTAATCACATACTTTAGCCCTTTACTCTGTTCCTATGGGTATTTACAGAAAACTTCACGTGCAAATTAAACTAATAACTCCAACAAAACATGTTATTATAATGCCTAGTTCATAAGTGCTCAGTAAACCTTACTTTATTTTCTGTAATGAAATCTGGGCTCCTTTGGTACAGCTCATATCTGCTCTCCCTAAAAATCTAACTTCCAAAGCATTGGCCAATATAATAGGCTTCCTGAGGAAGCTGAGGAGTGTGTTGTGTCATTGGAGACTCAGAGGAAGAAGGCCTTAGCAGATGCACTAAAGAGCTGGGACTTTGTCCTGGAGGTGACGGGGAACCATAGATGAGGTTTCAAAAGAAGTATAAAGTGGAAAAGCTTTTGCTTGGGAATTTTCAAGCCTAACTTTCGTGCATCCTGATATAGAGGTAAAAACGAAAATGAAAAAAAAAAAAAAAAAATTCACTCCACAGGGTACAAATATTCCTTTTTTTTCCATGAAAGGAAATTATCTAAATCCTCTAATGATCACTTTAATAAATTCAGAATCTACAAATAGGGCCCCTATACACCTTTTTCAAAAACTCATGGCAGGTTAAGCAACCCAGAAATTCCCAAGGTAAAACCCAGCTGCCATACACCTGAAAGGGAGGTCTGGCAGCCATTGTCATTGCACCTTGTAGCCACACGATGGCACTGTTGACAACCTGTACCTTCCAATTGGTCGAAGGAAGCAGGTCTGTAGCATTAACAGGTCCCACAATAGCCAACAGGGATCTCCCATGGAGGGCATCAGTCACGGTGTCTTTCACAAGGAGGTCTCAGAGTCACGGTTTTTAGGGTTCAACTTTCAGGCCCATACTCAGCCTTCTTCCAGGCAGCTGGGGCCACTGAGTTTGATCTCTATGTCTGCCCATGGAAACATGTCCTCACCTCAACACTGCCCCCTGCCCATTCCATACTCAGCTAGTTACACTAGCAATGGTTGACAAATTTTCATCTTCAACACTTGGAACACAAAGAATCTCACTTCTTGACTTTTCTAGGGTAATCTGGGGACTTACCCACTTTTCTGAGTGTCGCTGCTTAATTACAGGTAGGAAGCCAAATATCATTGGTCAATTAGGATTATTTGAGTTATAAATAGAATAGAACACTGAATGAAACTGTCTTCTTAAGCAATAAGAAAATTGTTATCTCATATAACTGTCATCCAGAGGCAACACAGACTTTGGACTAGGTTGACTCAGTGGTTCAACAAGCTATCAAGGGCAAGTTATTGGAAAGTAAAGGTTATCAAGTTTATCAAATGATCAAGGAAGAGTTTTCCCTCTGTTCTGCTGTAAACATAGTAAGTTTCAAATTAAAATGAAAGTGCTGGTTCAGATGTCTACCAGGAGCAATCAGGACCACATGCTTCCTTTTCCATCTGAAATCTTTACTTCTGATTTTTTGAGCCAATTAGGTCACTTAGGCACATACTCTGCCTCCAATCAGTAACTGCCCGGCAAACTTACAGATGATTTAAGCCTGAGTTCCAGAAGGGAGAGGAGTTAGCCTAATTGGAGTTAGCAGTGGGATGGGTGATCCTTGAGTCACATGGGTTGTAAGGCGGAAGCATGGCTACGTGGGTAAAACTGGAGTCCTATAAGGATCGAGAGGAAACTGGACACTAGAAGGAGGATCACCAGTATCCTTCACAATTTTCAAAGCACAAAAAGACTGATTATTTTCTAATTACTAACAATAACAACCCCTCTCTATTCACTCCTGGATTTTGTATGTAGCAAGTAGAGGGAAGGAAGCTCTATAACATGTGCTCCAAAGGAATTCCTTCTTATGAGCCCGAAGGCCTTTCTAGCTCTTCTGTTTGCCAGCAAAGGAGAGGACTCTGCACACAAGTTCAGTCTTTAGCTTGGTGTCCTGCTGCGCTGGTCTCAAGAGTCTTCCATGGGCCGCATCTACCCACCAGGGTTCAAATTGCTCGAGCACTCACTTAACATTTGTTCATTTACAGAAACTTATTATGCAACTGTTATGTATTGCACATTCAACTTGATACTGTTATGTATATGGTGGTGAGTAAACCAGATGAAGTTCCTACCCACGTGGAGCTTACAGTATAGTTGGGAAGAGAAATATGGAACAAATACAAATAAGCATGCTATTATAATACCTGCTATGCAGGAAGAGATGAGGGTTATGTGCAGGAGAACTCTCTGAAGAAGTGACATTTAAGCTGAGATCCAAAGCCTGTCTTCATTTCATCCTACTGCTTTCCTCTGTGCTTTGACTTCCCAGTAGAATTTACAGCCTATATTAGCAATTAGATCTATTTTCTAAATTTCTAAACTTCTTAACTGACTCTCAAATTCTCTCCTGGGTATAGAACTATCAGGTGGCTCCCCACAAGGAGGATACCAAAGATGAGTGGCATTTAGTGATGAGTTCTTGAAGATTCTTTGACTTACAAGTCTTTCAGGCTTAGAATCCTTTATTACACTAATACGTTTGGTCTGCACTTCCCCATGAGAATTTGAACTCCTGGGAACACGGATCATACCTTACTAAACTTTTCCAGAACCTAGCTTAGTCCCTGGCACATAGTAGGTGCTCAATACAGTGCTGAATTATCTTGTTAAATTTGAGTCAGATTTGTTCAGCAGCATTCTGCTTCAGTAGCCATTCTCCAGTATGAAAGACAATTAGCAAACAGCTCAGGCAAATGTATTAATAACAAATGCTCAACAATCCATATAGAGCAACAATAGTTGCATGAATTGAGCCCTTAAAACCTTTCAGGCTCTGGTCTAAGCATATTCATTTCTAACCTGTTGACTCTTCACAACTTTAATGTAAGTACTGTTGTCATGTTTACAAATGACCAAATTCAAAAGTAGACGTATAGAAAAATGACTTGCTAAAGTCACACTGCTATTATAGTATATGGCAGATCCAGGATCTGAAACCAACATTCAGGCTCCATTAACCACTTCATTAACCAGTTGACCATACCACTTCTCACGACGGGCATCTACTCTACCATGAGATTGGTGTATGTGCTTATTCCAACTTGCAGTTATTTCATCTGTCTGTTTATTAGTTATCTATTGATGCATAACAAATTACCCCTATTCATAGCAGCTTAAAGCAAACATTTATCTCAAAGTTTCTGTGGGTCAGGACAGAAGGAATAGCTTAACTGGAAGGTCTAGACAGAATCTTTCATGAGATGAAGGTGCAGTCAACGCATTGGCCAGGACTGCAGTCATCTCAAGGTTCAAGTGGACTAAAGGATCCATTTCCAAACTCACTTGTGTGGTTGTCGGCTGGCCTCAGTTTGTTCCTTGTTAAGTGGGCCTCTCCACAGGCTGCCTGAGTGTCCACATACATGACGGCTTCCCACAGAGGAAGTGATGAAGAGAATGAGTGAGCACCTAAGACAGAAGTTGGTGTCTTTTTCATAGCCTGATCTTGGATGTGACATAGCATCACTTCTGCTGTATGCTACTGATCGCACAAACTAAACTTGCTGAAATGTGCATGAGCATAATACAAGGATGTGAACATTAGGAGTAAGGGTCTTTGGGAGACCTCTTGGAGGAAATCTACCTCAGTCATTTTTGTGACTGACTTCTCCTTTAGAACGTAAACTTCATGAGTAAGGAAAAGCCATCGGTGCTTCTCATTGCTATATCCCCTCACATGGTGACCTGCCATATAACAGACTGTCAATAAATCCTAAATAAATGTAATGATGATGGTGATATTGTTATCAAATTAAGTTGTATGGACCACACTCAGCCCTAGCCTGGCCTGCGCTCTCTGCATCAGCCAGAAAGGGTTCTTTTTCCCTTTGAGCCTGAATGAACAGGAAAACCAAATCTGAGATAGACTTAGCACAAGCTTTATTCAGTGGTCAAAGAATAGAGAAGTGGGACCTAAGTTCACAGATGAACTTCTTGCCTACCTGGTAAGAGACATTTAATTTTAACGAATAAAGACAAAAGGAAGAGGGGTGAGGCTACTGATGGGGAGGCCTATGAATTAGTCTGCCAGGGAAAGGGCAGGGCTTTTTCCAAGGGAGTAGGGTGCCACCCCGTTTTTATCGTTTTTGGTCCTTAATGTCCAGTCATGGCAGCTGATAGGTGTGTCATTTAATATGTGTCATTTAAATGACACATAATATGTGTTATTTAACTATATGTAGTTAAATCAATGCATAATGAGACTCAGGGTCTGTTGTAGGTCAGATTCGTCACCATCTTGGTCCCAGCTGGTTCCATCTGGCTTTTTTTAAGATTTTTTTTTTTTTTTATGTAGACCATTTTTAAAACCTTTATTGAATTTGTTACAATACTGCTTTTGGTTTTTTAGTCACAAGGCATGTGGGATCTTAGGTCCACAGCCAGGGATTGAACTGGGGCCCCCAGCATTGGAAAGCAAAGATTTAATCACTGGACACCAAGGAAGTCCCCATCTGGTTTTTTCGTTTATAGATTCCTTTCTTATTTCTGAACCTTTTAACTTGAAGATTTAGGTTAACTCCTGCTAAAGGCAAGGGCTGGAGGGTTGAGCAAAGACATAGAGCAGCTCTAGCAACAATATGAATACCAAAGTATGAGCTTCCTATAATCCCATCTTCAGTTCAGTTCAGTCGCTCAGTCGTGTCCGACTCTTTGCGACCCCATGAATCGCAGCACGCCAGGCCTCCCTGTCCATCACAAACTCCCGGAGTTTACTCAAACACGTGTCCGTCGAGTCGATGATGCCATCCAGCCATCTCATCCTCTGTTGTCCCCTTCTCCCGCCCCCAATCCCTCCCAGCATCAGGGTCTTTTCCAATGAGTCAACTCTTCAGTTCATTTCAGTTCAGTTCAGTTCAGTCGCTCAGTCGTGTCCGACTCTTTGCGACCCCATGAATCGCAGCACGCCAGGCCTCCCTGTCCATCACAAACTCCCTGAGTTTACTCAAACACATGTCCGTCAAGTCAATGATGCCATCCAGCCATCTCATCCTCTGTCATCCCCTTCTCCTCCTGGCCCCAATCCCTCCCAGCATCAGGGTCTTTTCCAAAGGGTCAACTCTTCGCATGAGGTGGCCAAAGTACTGGAGTTTCAGCTTCAGCATCAGTCCTTCCAGTGAACACCCAGGACTGATCTCCTTTAGGATGGACTGGTTGGATCTCCTTGCAGTCCAAGTCAACTCTTACTCTCAGATTCCCAGTTGGCACTTATAGTACCATGTATATAATTTTTAAAAGCAGAACTATATCATGGCCATGAGTATTAACTCATGTATACTTGCTATTATATACACTGTAAACAGTGACTGAAGTCATGAAATTAAAAGATGCTTGCTCCTTGGAAGGCAAGCTATGCCAAGCTCAGACTGCATATTAAAAAGCAAAGACACCACTTTGCTGGCAAACGTCCCTAGAGTCAGAGCTATGGTTTTTCCAGTAGTCACGTACAATGTGAGAGTTGGACCATAAAGAAGGCTGAGTGCCGAAGAATTGATGCTTTCAAATGGTGGTGCTGGAGGAGACTCTTGAGAGTTCTTTGGACTGCAAGGAGATCAAACCAGTCAATCCTAAAGGAAATCAACACTGAATATAGATTGGAAGGTCTGATGCTGAAGCTTCAGTACTTTGGTCACCTGATATGAAGAGCCAATTTCTTGGAAAAGACCCTGATGCTGGGAAAGACTGAAGGCAAAGGGAGAAGCAGCCAGGAGAGGATGAGATGGTTAGATAACATCACTGTTTCAATGGAAATGAATTTGACCAAATTCTGGGAGATAGAAATAAAATAGGACAGTTATACAGTTAGTTTTAGAAGTTCCAATAGGGGACTACAGATAGAGAAGGAAACCTAGTAAACTTTGGGAGGTCACTGTAAGTTAATGATCACTCAAGAAAGCTACTGGAACATTGTTCAACAAAGCAGGCTTGTTGGTTGTTGTTTAGTCATGAAGTTGTGTCTGACTCTTTGCCACTCCATGGACTGCAGCAGGCAGTCCTTCCTGCTTCCCTGTCCTTCACTATCTCCCTGAGTTTGCTCAAACTCATGTCCATTGAGTTGGTGATGACATCCAACCATCTCATCCTCTGTCATCCCCTTCTCTGGCCCTCAATTCTTCTTAGCATCAGTGTCCTCTCCAATGAGTCAGTTCTTTGCATGAGACGGCCAAAATACTGGAGCTTCAGCTTTAGCATCACTCCCTCCAATGAATATGCAGGATTGATTTCCTTTAAGATTGACTGGTTTGATCTCCTTGCAGTCCAAGGAACTCTCAAGAGTCTTCTCCAGCACCACAATTTGAAGCATCAGTTCTTCAGTGCTCAGCCTTGTTCATGGTCCAAATCTCATATCCATACATGACTACTGGAAAAACTATACCTTTGACTATATGGACCTTTGTAAGCAAAGTGACGCCTCTGCTTTTTGATACAGTGTCTAAGGTTTATCATAGCTTTCCTTCCAAGGAGCAAGCTTTTTTAAATTTCATGGCTGCAGTCACTTTCCGCAGTGATTTTGGAACACAAGTAAATAAAATGGGCTACTGTTTCCACTTTTCCCCCATATATTTGCCATGAAGTGACTGATTGGATGCCATGATCTTAGTTTTATGAATGTTGAGTTTCAATCCAGCTTTTTCAATCTCCTCTTTCACGCTTATCAAGAGGCTCTTTGGTTCCTCTTTGCTTTCTGCCATTAGAGTGGTATCATCAGCATATCTGAGGTTGTTATTTCTCCTGGCAATCTTGATTCCAGCTTGTGATTCATCCAGCCCTGCCTCTCACATGATATACTCTGCATGTAAGTTAAATAATCAGGGTGACAATATACAGCCTTGAAGTACTCCTTTCCTGCTTTTGAACCAGTCCATTGTTCCATGTCCAGTTCTAACCATTGCTTCTTGACCTGCATACAGGTTTCTCAGGAGGCAGGTAAGGTGGTCTGCTATTCCCATCTCTTCTAAGAATTTTCCACAGTTTGCTGTGATTCACACAGTCAAAGGCTTTATAGCAGTTAATGAAGCAGATGTTTTTCTGAAATTCCCTTTCTTTTACTATGATCCAATAGATGTTGGCAATTTGACTCACTTAACTAAAAACCACTTCAGTATTCTTGCCTTGAGAACTCCATAATAGTATGAAAAGGCAAAAAGATAGAACACTGAAAAATGAACTCCCCAGGTCAGTAGGTGCCCAGTATGCTACGGGACGTCAGTGGAGAGATAACTCCAGAAAGAATGAAGAGACAGAGCCAAAGAAAAACAACACCCAGTTGTGGATGGGACTGGTGATAGAAGCAACATCCAATGCTGTAAAGAGCAATATTGCATAGGAACCTAGAATGTTAGGTCCATGAATCAAGGCAAATAGGAAGTGGTCAAACAGGAGATGGCAAGAGTGAGCATCGACATTTTAGGAATCAGCGAACTAAAATGTACTAGAATGGGTGAATTTAACTCAGATGACTGCTATATCTACTACTGTGGGCAAGAATCCCTTAGAAGAAATGGAGTAGCGATCATAGTCAACAAAAGAGCCCAAAAAGCAGTACTTGGATGCAATCTCAAAAATGACAGAATGATCTCTGTTCGTTTCCAAGGCAAACCATTTAGTATCACAGTAATCCAAGTCTATGCCCCAACCAGTAATGCTGAAGAAGCTGAAGTTAAATGGTTCTATGAAGACCTACAAGACCTTCAAGAACTAACACCCAAAAAAGATGTCCTTTTCATTATATGGGACTGGAATGCAAAAGTAGGAAGTCAAGAAACACCTGGAGCAACAGGCAAATTTGGCCTTGGAGTACAGAATAAAGCAGGGCAAAGGCTAACAGAGTTTTGCTTTATTGACTGTGCCAAAGCCTTTGACTGTGTGGATCACAATAAACCGTGGAAAATTCTGAAAGAGATAGGAATACCAGACCACCTGACCTGCCTCTTGAGAAACCTGTATGCAGGTCAGGAAGCACCAGTTAGAACTGGACATGGAACAACATACTGGTTCCAAATCAGGAAAGGAGTCTGTCAAGGTTGTATATTGTCACCCTGCTTATTTAACTTATATGCAGAGTACATCATGAGAAATGCTGGACTGGATAAAGCACAAGCTGGAATCAAGATTGCCAGGAGAAATATCAATAGCCTGAGATATGCAGATGACATCACCCTTATGGCAGAAAGTGAAGAAAAACTAAAGAGCCTCTTGATGAAAGTGAAAGAGGAAAGTGAAAAAAATGGCTTAAAACTCAACATTCAGAAAACTAAGATCATGGCATCTGGTCCCATCACTTCATGGCAAATAGATGGGGAAACAGTGAAAACAGTGGCAGACTTTATTTTGGGGGCCTCCAAAATCACTGCAGATGGTGACTGCAGCCATGAAATGAAAAGACACTTGCTCCTTGGAAGAAAAGTTATGACTAACCTAGACAGCATATTAAAGAGCAGAGACATTACTTTGCTGACAGAGTTCCAGCTAGTCAAAGGTATGGGTTTTCCAGTAGTCACGTATGGATGTGAGAGTTGAACTATAAGGAAAGCTGAGTGCCGAAGAATTGATGCTTTTGAACTGTGGTGTTGGAGAAGACTCTTGAGAGTTCCTTGGAATGCAAGGAGATCCAACCAGTCCATCCTAAAGGAAATCAGTCCTGAATATTCATTGGAAGGACTGATGCTGAAGCTGAAACTCCAATACTTTGGCCACCTGATATGAAGAAGTGACTCATTTGAAAAGACCCTGAGGCTGGGAAAGATCGAAGGCAGGAGAAGGGGATGACAGAGGATGAGATGGTTGGATGGCATCACCAACTCAATGGACATGAGTATGAGTGAACTCTGGGAGTTAGTGATGGACAGGAAGGCCTGGCATGCTGCAGTCCATGGGGTTGCAACGAGTTGAACATGATTCAGCAACTGAACAACAACAAATATAATTTGTTGCATCCTATATTAATAAATCTACTTCTTGCCTATCACTTTGCCTCTCGCTGAATTACTGCACTGAGACACAAAGAACTTGAGCCTTAGGAAGTTCAGGCACCAGGTGAGGGATTCTAAATAAAAGATCATGGGTTCGAGTCCCAAGTTGGGTTTTGGTGCTGTTTGAGTCCCAGTCACGTGGGTTAGGGTCCCAAACTGGGTTTTGGCTGGGTTTGAGTCCTGGCATCATGGGCTAGAGTCCCAAACTGGGCTTTGGATGGGCTCAAGTCCTGGCTTCATGGGTTCAGTTTCCAAACTACATTTTGGCTGGGATTGAGTCCCAACATATAGATTCAAGTCCCCATCTTAGATAAACGGATTCAAGAGGAGCCTGGCATGCTAAAGTCTCTGGGGTTGCAAAGAGTTGAACATGATTCAGCAACTGAACAACAACAAATATAATTTCTCTATATAACTATGGAAGGTGGAGTTCAAAGCAAATATAGCAAATTCATGAAAATGTTGAAAAAAAAAGAAAATGTTGGCCTTTGGGGAGGAGAAGAAAGTAAAGGTATTAGGGTTAAAAGTCAAATACCAATTTATCTTCAATATTTCCTTCTACTAGTGAAAAAGGAGGGAAGGGGGAAGGGCACAACCTCTAAAAAATGACACAGCCATCAGTTCAGTTCAGTTCAGTCGGTCAGTCATGTCTGACCCTTTGCGACTGCATGAATCGCAGCAAGCCAGGCCTCCCTGTCCATCACCAACTCCCGGAGTTTACTCAAACTCATGTCCATCAAGTCAGTGATGCCATCCAGCCATCTCATCCTCTGTCGTCCCCTTCTCCTCCTGCCCCCAATCCCTCCCAGAAACAGGGTCTTTTCCAATGAGTCACCTCTTTGCATGAGGTGGCCAAAGTATTAGAATTTCAGCTTCAGCATCAGTCCTTCCAATGAAAACCCAGGACTGATCTCCTTTAGGATGGACTGGTTGGATCTCCTTGCAGTCCAAGGGACTCTCAAGAGTCTTCTCCAACACCACAGTTCAAAAGCATCAATTTTTCAGTGCTCAGCTTTCTTCACAGTCCAACTCTCACATCCATACATGACCACTGGAAAAACCATAGCCTTGACTAGATGGACCTATGTTGGCAATGTAATGTCTCTGCTTTTTAATGTGCTATCTAAGTTGGTCATAACTTTCCTTCCAAGGAGAAAGCGTCTTTTAATTTCATGGCTGCAGTCACCATCTGCAGTGATCTTGGAGCCCAAAAACATAAAGTCTGACACTGCTTCCACTGTTTCCCCATCTATTTCCCATGAAGTGATGGGACCAGATGCCATGATCTTAGTTTTCTGAATGTTGAGCTTTAAGCCAACTTTTTTACTCTCCTCTTTCACTTTCATCAAGAGGCTTTCTAGTTCCTCTTCACTTTCTGCCATAAGGGTGGTGTCATCTGCATATCTGAGGTTATTGATATTTCTCCCAGCAAACTTGATTCCAGCTTGTGCTTCTTCCAGCCCAGCATTTCTCATGATATAGCCATAGGACATGATAAAAACTGGCTAGGGCCAACTAGCTCCAAGATGGTGGAAGATTCGACTTCCAATAGACCTTAAGCCTCACTATACACTGATTCTATTCATTACCTAAATGACACGCTCAACAGCACCATGAGTTCCAAGCTAATCATAAAATACCAAAAAGTAGGCAGTGCCCAATTCCTGGAAATCTTCACTCCTTCCCTGAAACAGTTGAAATAATCCTCTCACTCATTAGCCTATGAAATTACCCAGATAAAAACTAATCACACCATATTTCAGAGATTGTCATCTTCTGAGATTGCCCACACTCTATCTGTGGAGTGTTTCTGTCCAGATAAATTCACTTCTTATCTATCACTTTGCCTCTCACTTAATTCTTTCTACATCAAAAACCTGAGCTTCATTACATCCTGAGATCCAGTGTGTGATCTAAATTAAAAAGCCACGGGTTCAAGATCCAACCTGAGTTGCACAGATTCATTGGGATGTTTTATTGAGCCAATAAGAATGGGCAATGCTGGTGGTGGGAATATGAGCATTTTTCTCTGTACTTTACCATATTTTTAAGATTTCTCAAAGTAAACTAGATGCAGATTTTTGTCTTAAAAAATTGAAACACAAGCCTTGCAATGCTCCTTAGACACTTTAAAGGTGTCTTCCTTTGGTTCTTTGGTCTAAGGAAGGGTGAATCTACAAACCCCACTCTCCAGATGACTCAGACAAAAATCTATTTTCTCCTAAAACTGTCCAATTTTTCTGGTTTGAAGTTTATCAATCCATCTTGGTTTGATCCTTCTCCACTTTCCGTGTTTTGTGTAGGTAGAGCCAGAGGCTCTTTGCGCTGAAGGAGAGAGGCCCAAGCAGCAGCAGCCTGGCTGGCAGCAGGAGACCGGTTACTGGCACTGGTGCTGACGCACAATCCTCTGAGTCCAGAATCCTGGGCTCTGGGCTCATTTGAAAGTCTCTGGTGCAGCTTGCATGAACACATAGCCAATAGTCATGCTGGACCGATACTGGAAGGGCACATGCAAAGTTTTAAACCTGTAGGTATCAGGTGATGTAACCTTTCCCTTTAATTTTGATGTCCATTCTTGCTGTTTAAGAAGTAATTTCAGAAAATCCATTAGTTCATTAACAATTCCCTTGTCCTTTTCCAAAGGAGGCCCAATGAAAACATGGACTATTATGAATGAAAGCGGTTTTAGGTGCTCTCTTAAAATAAATCACTGATGTCTATGGGTGGGCTGGTGAGAGGAAGTTTGAGAGGTTAGAGCAAGCAACATCCAGGCTTTTCTCGGGAAACAAGAAAACAATCTCAGAGTGGAAATAAAGTCAAAAGCAGGATCACCAGCTGAGTATGTTTCACGCTCAGGTCAATACCTTTCACGGTGTTTTGTTCACACTTTCTTTTCGTAACAATCCTCTTTGATAACAAGTGACCATGCCTACCTCCAGTGTGCTGGGCCCAGGGAATAAGTAGGTAGAAAATACAGCCTAAACTGGCATGTTCCTTAATTCCAGATATCCCAGAAACTATACCCAAAAAGGAAACATTGGCGCAGAATAAGCCAGTGGCAAAATCAGACTGCCTCACCTATTCAGGGGACAGACTTGAATGCACTTCATGAGTGGGCTGAACCCCTCTGCACTCTGGGGCCCTTAGGCAGAGGGGCTCCCCAGACCCCTAAGACAGGATCTATATTCAAGCACAATACTTTTCTAACAGCAGACTCTGATAATATGACCTTTGAAAATTCTACAGGCTGGCTTCATGTGCTGGCCCTGCAACTTCTGTAGGCCTTTGAGTCTATGTAAAATGGGAATAACTACTGGACTGTTGTGAGAACTACAGGCAATAATATACAAGGCACAAAGCAAGCATTCAATAAATTATACCTTATTCGTCTTGTAAAAGATATTCTGATTCCCAAAGTTTTACAAGAAAATATGACCCTTCATTAAACAATATTTTTGAGCTACTGCCCAACCAGGGTTTCCTGGCCCTAACCCAACAATTCACAAGTGTTTCTCAGAAGATCTAAGGACAAGAAAAAGGAATTAGGGATGCATCTTCATCTATTTCTGGAAATTTCCACTCTGGGGCCTTTTGCCTTCTCCCCTATCTCCCTGGTTCATTCTTTCAATCATCATTTATTGAAAAGTCTCTATTCAAGACACCGGTGCAGAAGAAGATGCAAATATGAAAAGTCTTTGTCTCCAGGGAGCTTTCAATACAGGGTAGCAAACAAGAAATCAGTGTTAAGCAGAATCCCTGTAACATAATTTCCTTGGGAATTCAGTTCATTACTTCGCAGACTAGTTAACTGAATCAACAGATTGTTCTTGATTGTTTCTCAACTGCTGTTCTCTCACAGACTTGCTCAGCATCCTCACTACCAATCCCATAGGTGAAACAATCCTTCTTTACATTAACATCAAGCTGAGGGAAGAAACTGGGACCTGCATGTCCCTTTGCCCTCAAATCTTCAGAGCCCCCAGAGAACCCTTTCACATGTTTATTTTGCTGCTGAATCCATTTTCCCCAGGGACCACTCACTGCTCTTTTCAGATGGCTCACTCAACCATCCTCTCCTCTGCAGTGATTGCTGTCTCTTCCTTAACGAAAATCAAGGCCACCTGAAACATTACTCAGGTCTACTCTTCATTCAGTCAACAACACTTATCAGAGCATAGTAGGAGCCTGCACTGTGCAGATGTGGGAGCTGCTACAGTGAGAACCAAGCGGCCATGGTCCTTGACCTCACAGACCTCAGCCTACCATTAAGCTGCCAGGGAGCCGCGCTCAGTCGCTTCAGTCGTGTCCAACTCTTTGCGACCCTGTTGGGGTCCTTTAATGGACCGGAACCTTGTCCTTGAAAAAGAAATGCAGCTTAGCAACTGTTGAATCTCACTGTTCAGTGTGTTAAAGAGGATGACTACACTTCCAAGACAGACCTGAAAAGAAGGCAAACATTCCACATTTCTGATATTCTTAAGAACAAATAATCCATTTGGGAAATGGTGTCTTTTTTTTTTTTTTATGCCGTTTTCGCCCTGCTTTAAGAATCCTACAGATTGGGAACAGAAATAAAGCCACACCAACAATAGTTATAGGCTTAAAGAATACATTACACCAGAATCTAGTAAAGTTTGCTCTGGACAAGGAAGACAAAAGTGTTCCTGTGTATTTTCTCTTATTTAATTTTTTATTTGCAGTTATAGTGTGTAATGTGTTTGTCCAATCATGTCTTGTGTTTGTGGACTATAAGGAATGTCTGCAATCTGTTTAATAGAGAATGAATGTAAAAACTGTTTGAACTGCTTAGAAATATAGGCAGAGTCATTGTCTGTTTTTATAGAATTAGGTGTTCTCATTATCGTGAAGTAAGTTGATAGGTGGGTTATAACATGTTGTGTAGTCTTACCTTAGAGAGGTGTTGCCCCTAGAAAAGAAGAATTTGTGTTGATCGAGACATGTAAGAAGGAAGAGGAAGAAAGTTCAGGACAATGAGTTACATCAATTTGCCATAAAATTTTCTTTCATTTGTCATAAGCCTTTTTAAAATTCCAGCACTAAATATCTTTAGAAGTTAAAAGGCCAAAACAAAGTATGATAGCACAATAAACAAATGCAATGTTTATTTCAAATAAACACATCATACTTTGTGGTTTTCATTGTGATCCACCCAAGCACCTCAACTGCATTTTCTAATATATTTGCAGTCTGAATGTATCTGCTGACCAAAGTTAATTCTGTTAAATATTGTTCTCCCAGAATTTTTCTCTTGTTTCCAATTTGGTTTAATTTGGAGAAAGAACATTTGCTGTAGCTAGAACGACAATGAAAAACTAGTCTAGTAAAGCTTATGTAAATACCACTTTATTCTATAATAAATGTTTCAACAAGAAAATATTTTTGTATTCATCATTTTATTTGCCATTTCTTATATCTTTCTATTAAAAGCATATATTTTACTTTTCTATAGCAACCATGAAATGTCTTGTATGTTAGCATTTTATAGACCATTGAACATATTTCTCAAATCATATTATATTATATATATATCCATTCCTATATAAATATATATTTATATTCATTAACAGCTCAAAATCTCTTCAGCTCTTCTGCAAGAAAAACCCCTTTTAAGAGTAAGCCAATGTTCAGCAATTTTAATGCTTCAAAATCCTACTTCATTTGGAAATGACCCAGCCATTCAACAAACTTCTACTACTTAGTTCAGCACAACTCCAGAAACCTAAGTCACTCTAATCCCAAGAGACCACTTCAGATTATAGATAATATATCATTTTACCAAAAATAAAATTATTTTTAATAGAGCTTATCTAAAAGTTTTCATCTCATCTATATATTTGTGTATATATATATATAAAGAGTTACCTTTTTGTTGACAAACTTAGTTTACCTTAAACCAAGGCATAATAAAAGTATTATATAATGTTGATGACTCAAGACATGTCCAAACTAGATTAACAAATAATTATATTTAAATCACATTCACATTTAAATAAACATTATACCCAACATTGAACACCCTTCAGTTCATGTAAAGCTGAATCCAAATAGAGCTCATTAACTCTACACTATCCAAAAACAAAGACATACATTGAGACATAGATAATTTTAGATACATAGGCATAGTTCTCCACTTGAAATTTAAAATATCCTTTTGTTTTATTTATTTATTTTGAGCTCCACCAATTTGTTAATGGCTGGAGTCCTAGATAGAGTGGGCTGTGTATCCCAAGGACATGATAAGAGTTAACTTAAGGTTTTTTCTTAGGCCTATTTTTGTTTCCCAGGCAGAACTGGAGCTCCAAAAAAATATATATATATATATATATTTTAACAAGTTAACCTTTTCCTAACTGCACGTGCAAGAAGAACCGGTTTTGCAATTTCAAAAAAGATTTTATTTTCATCAGTTTTCTCTGGAGTCTAAAGAATATCATAGCCATTCAGTGTCAAAAATATAATTTCTCCTTTTTGTAGCTATGGTATATTATTAATGATATATGCATGAGGGAATTGCTGTCACATAGGAAGTAAAGCCTTGGCTACAACATTTTGACAAACACTAGGACTGTTATGGAGACGGCAATGGCACCCTATTTCAGTACTCTTGCCTGGAGAATCCCAGGGACGGGGGAGCCTGGCAGGCTGACATCCATGGGGTCGCATGGAGTAGGACACGACCGAAGTGGCTTAGCAGCAGCAGTAGCAGGACTTTTAAGCATACCTTGAGGTAACATAGTCTACTGAAATCTTTTATGAGGCCCGATATGATTAGGATAAGGGAGAGAGAAAGTGAATCTCTCCCGGTCTAAAGGGTGTAAAGGTATATTTAAAAGGCAATCTTGTGAATCAGTAATAATAATGTGCCAATTTTGAGGAATAGTAATAGGTGATGGGATCTCTGGTTGCAATGCACTCATAGGTTTCATAAAAGAATTAACTTTTCTAAACTCTGTTAAGAGACACCATTTGTTATGTTTCCTTTTTATAACAAAAATAGGAGAGTTCCAAAAAGAGCAAGATTCCTCAATATGTTTCAATTTTAATTGTGTGTTTACAGTTCTTTAGTAGCTTGTAATTTTTCTTTTGTAAGGGGCCATTGCTTTGTCCAAATAGGCTCATAATTTTTCTCAGTTATTTTAATAATTGTTTTGTTTGTTAAATGAGCAGTGGCCCCTAGGAAAAATGTGGAATGTATATCTGAGTTTGCCATTGCATAAGTAAGTCCCTTCCTATTAGATTAAAGGGTACATTTATCACATAAGGTTTTAATGTTGCAGGTTGGCCTTCTGGTCCCTCACATGAGTATATTTGAATACTTTGATAAACTTCTTGTACTTTAGTTTGAGAAATTCCTGCAATTTGGCAAGAGACCTTTTGTACAGGCCAGGATTTGGGCCATAAATGTTTGGAAATAATAGTAATATCAGATCCAGTGTCAAGGAGACCAGAAAATCTTTTACCATTAATTTTGATATTTATATTTGGTCGGGCATACTCAGATACTAATGATGTCCACAAAGATTGTTTTTGATCTGTACTGCCAAACCCACCTGTCCGTACATTATTAGAGGAATTAATAGAAATGTAAGGTAAGAGAAGTAATTGAGCAATTTTGCCCCCATTATTGAATTGCCATAGAATCTGAGATGACATCAGAATTTGAATCTCTCCTTTATAATCTGAATCAATTATTCCAGGGTGAACAGTAATTCCTTTAGAAGTCAGACTAGATCAGCCAAACAAAAGACCAAAAGTTTGTGGGGGCAGGGGTCCAAAAAGTCCAGTAGGCACTCTAGTAGGGACTGCTTGAGGGTAAAGGAAAAAATCATTTAGGGCTGGTATATCGACGGCAGCACTGCCGGATGTTGAGGGTTTGAGGGAAAAGATAGAATTTGCCCCTGTTTTTTGTTGTAGGGGACCTAGAGGGTCCCCTGTTTGGAGATTCCTGGAATAGGTTTTCCATCAATATCAAATTTAAATTTACAACCTTTGGCCCAGTGCATTCCTCTATGGCAGCGAGGGCAAATTTTTGGTATTTTATTAGCCTTCTTAGGGCAGTCCCTTTTTAAATGATTTTCATCTCCACAATTAAAGCATCCTTCATTTCCCTTTCTAAAGGTAGCAGCCATTGCCTCAACCAGCATTTGCATCTTTTGAGTTTCTGATCCTAGATTGCGACAAGCTTTCAAATAATCAATAATAATCCTAGTCTCACAAATTGCAGCTATAGCTCTTTGACATTTCTGATTTGCATTCTCATAAGCAAGTAATTTCTCTAGCTCTTTTTTGGTTTCTTCTCCGATTATAGTACGGGAAATAGCAACTTCTAATCTAGTCTAAAAATTAGCATAACTTTTCATTAGGTTCCAACAAATGAGAGACTTTTGGAGTTGCGACTGTTGGCAGAGGAGAAGCATTTGGAGCAGCCAGGGCAGGGCTAGTAAGAAAATTTTGAGATATTTTGTATTGTTTTAATTGGGCCTTTTGTAAAGTTTAATCATTTAACTTATATTTATGTAATAAGTGTTCTGTCTGTTGCTGAATATTGGAAGGGCTAGAATGTACCCTGAAATGGCAGAATTACAGCTTTAATAAGAGCCCATAGGGGCTAGAGATCAATTGGAATATTTTTTCCTTGTTTGGCTGCTCATTTAACATTTTCTTTGACCTGGAGCCAAATTTCTAAATCAAAACTGCATTTATCAGGAAACTAAGGATTATGTTCAACTACTGCTTGAAGGCAAGCCTCTATTCATTGCCGTGAAGCCAGAAGTCCCTGAAATTTAAACAAATGGTGAAGTAAAGTAGAAAAATAATGGGGCTGGCCAGCCGTTTAACCCATGCCTTAGTACTTACCGACCTCAATAGGTCCCTGAGTCACTCCGCCCGATATGCCACGTACACCAGTGTCCCTGTTCAGGTGCCATTTGTTGGGGTCCTTTAATGGACCAGAACCTTGTGGTACTGAGTCGACGATAAGAAAGTGAAAGAGAGAAAGAGGCTGATATCCCTTGGTTTACGCAGAGGACCAATAAAGTCCTTGACACAGGACTTGCATCGCTCACGAAGGCACCAGGCGCCCTCTCGAGGGGGTCTTAGAAGCCCGGGCAGAAAAGTGAGCACGACGGGTCTCCATGCTCCACAGAGTCAGCCAAAAAAAGAGAGAGAGAGAGTGAAAGAGAGAGAGAGAGAAACAAAAAAGACCCAGGGACCTAAGCTCTGATGAAGTAAAGGTGCTTTAATGATTTTCCTATGAGTATATATAGGCTGTGGTACAAGAAACTTCTTTCGGGAATGATAAAGATCAGAAAACCAAATGTACAGCAACCGTTACCAAGGGAACAAGGGGTAATGTTAGTCACAAGGTCATGACACAATCCATATCTCAAGAAAGGGGAACGAGACTAAGCAGTTTGGTCCTAAAGAGAATGTTTACTAAAGGAGACCCAAGCCTGCCTCACACAATGACCTCAGTCCCTGGGAGCAGCGTGCTGTTCCACTTGAAGAGGGACAAAGGATTCATGAGAGACAGCATGTAGGAATCCTCCCATCAAACATTCCCTGACACGATCCCATGGACTGCAGCCCGCCAGGCTCCTCTGTCCGTGGGTGGGTTGTGGTGCTTCCTCCAGGGGATCTGCCCAACCCAGGTCTCTCTCATTGCTGGCAGATTCTTGACCGCTGAACCGCCGGGGAAACTCTATTATGCTGTACATTCAACAAAGATTACACGAATACTTGCACAACTTGAACAGAACTGAGAATTCCAGGTGTTGCAAGTCTTAGGATAGTTTTTCTTAAGAAATGACATTTGAAGAACAATCTCAATCGCAATGGAGGTTAACTAAGGGAAGAGGCAGGGAGGAGCGCCCAGGCAAAGAGAAGAGCATCTGCAGAGGCCCTGGGCTGAAGGACTTCACATCATTTGAGGATCTATCTAAACGAAGCCAGAGGAGACCGGGGCAACATCATACATGGGGCCTCATGCCCATCCTAACGAGTTTTGATCTTTCTAGGAGTAATCAGCAGCTTTACAGAGTTTCAAGGAGACAATGCCATGATCGGATTTACCTGCCCCGTGCTTCAGAGCAGGCAAGGTCTGGGTTTGCCCACCCGGTTCGCTCCAGCGTCCAGCCAGCGCCCGCTGTCAGCGGGTTCTTACGGAGGCGTCTCAGCGCAAAGCCGGCCGCGCGGACAGCGGCGGGGGTTGGGTCGCCGCGCCGGGGAAGGGCGGGCAGCGGTTGGCGCTGGGCACCTCGGGGACCTGAAGCGCGACAGAGTCGGCGCGCTCGGAGCTCTCGCTTCCGCGGAGGCTGCATCTGGTTCTCGGCGAAGGGCCTAAGAGGTCCAGTCGGCGGAACCCACCGGTCTCTGGGCCCAGAGCCCCCAGAGCCCCACGGCGCCCAGGTGGGGCGGCCCGGCCGGCCCGGAAGCCCCTGCGCGCAGCCCCGGGCGCCCCCCGCCGCCGTGCGGGCGGCCGCCATCTCCCGGCTGCGGCGACGCCGGGGGCGGGCGTGCTGGGCAGTGGGCGGTGTCCTGGCGGCGGTGCGACCCCGCGGCGAGGCCTAGGCCCGCGCGGGAGGTGGGGAGGGCGCTCCGGGCGTCTCGCAGAGACCCGGCCGCTGGCGGGGCGGAGACCCGGCGGGGCGGCGGTTTGCTCCTGCCCGGCCAGGCCCTGGAACCCGCGGCTCCGGCCTCTGCCCGAATATAAATTCATTATTTGTCGCAGTCGGAAAAGTGGAGCCGACGTCACAGGGCAGGAAGCGCAGGAGCCGAACCTTCGCTGCCGGGGAGCACCGGGTTAGCATTAAGGTGTCTTTCCTTCCAGTCCCCTTTTCCCTGCAAAAATGAGCCGGCTGTATTTTTGCAGAGCCTGGATCACAAAGTGCTGCAGCCTGGCTTCTTTGTCTTACCAATACATCCCACGCGTCTGCGCGCGCTGATGTTTGTCTCCATCCTTTTTATTGGCCGCGAGCGGATGCTTTGGTGCCAGGTTTTCCGCGCCTGACCAGGGCTGGACGCTTGCTGAGTGACAGGACTGTGATTCACTCCACGGATTATCTGCACGATGGTGAACATACGGGTGGTTTTCACCAAAAACGATTCGTTGAGCACTGTTCCCTCTGGTTTTTTTTATTGTGTAGAGAGGCTTGCGGTACCCATTGCAAAATGCTCCTTGGAAAAGTTATTCGTGTGTTTTGTGCCTCACATTTGGGAACACCTGGCTCAGAGAGCTAACTGACAGACTTTGCTGGAGGTCCCAGTGCTGATCCTTCGTTAAGTTTGACGTGCCTTGTGCAATAGCTGGTCTTACCTAGAGCTCTGCTGAAAAGAAACTGAATACCTTAGTAATTTTTAAAACCGACTTAGGTTTAGCTTGGATAAAGCATTACAGTCCCCAGTACGATTAAATCTAAGTTAAAGCAAAATTCAGGCTGGGATTAGATAGATAGTGGAAACGTTTTAAAGCCCTACTCTGAAACATGGATGTTGAGTTGCTAGGAGAGGGATTTTAAATGATTATGCTGAGGGCTGTGTCTCTAGAGACTCAAGAAACTTGCCGTGAAGACATGTAAACTTTGAAGTAAGTGACATTGTCCTTATTAGTGAAAATAAATGGAATTTGTTTTTCCATCCTTTTTACTTACATTTTAAAAGCTGTATGCTGAAATAGAGGGAATTTGGCTTTGTAATGATCATTTTCCAGTTTGATCTCCTTGAGATCAAAACTGATATTTTAAATGTATGTATAAGTTTAAAATGACAATGGATGAATTCCTTTCTCTCAAGTTTTAAAGCATAGGCTTCCCTGGTCTTCCCACCCATTTGGCAGGATTCTTTCTCTGGGGGCCTTTTCTGGTTCTTTGTTGTTGTTTAGTCCCTGAGTCGTGTCTGACTCAATTTTGAGACTTAGCCCGCCAGGCTTCTCTGTCCAAGGATTTTCCAGGCAAGAATACTGGAGTGGGTTGCCATTTCCTTCTCCAGGTGATCTTCTGGATCCTTCTCCAGGTGATCCTTCCCCAGGTGATAGATGCTGGGGATTTATAGAACAGCACCACCCCCACCCCACCCCCTACACCCCCATTTCCTGCGTTTGCAGACAGATTCTTTACCTCTGAGCCACCTGGGTAGCCCTGTTCTGTTTACGCTTCCCTTTCCAAGGACAGTCCCATGGCTGTGCTGTAATCATCTTTTGTCTCTACAGAGTGTCCCACTCTGAGCTTAGTGCCTGGCATATGAGTGACTGATGACAGCTACCTTGGCGGATGAATTTAGAATATGACCTGAATTTAGAATATGACAATAGCTTAGGCATTTGTGTGACAGGTGAATTTATTATTCAAATGAGTAAGGTAGAAACCCGGGACATGTACAGCTGTGATCATCTCTTGGTCATAAGGGAAATCATATTCCAAGAAACGCTACTGGCAGGACACCCGGGTTGTTTTTTTTTTTTTAAATAATTTTGTTGAGATATAATTCATATACCATACAATTCACCCATATAAAGGATACAATTCAGTGGGTTTTTTTGTGTGTATAGCAGTATTAATTTTTAAAAGTTGTGATCAATATATATGACATAAAAATTGCCATTTAAAAATGTCCAGTTCAGTGACTTAAGTGAACATCAAGTTCATTTATGATGTACAGCCATCACCACTATTTCCAAAAGATTTTCAACACCTTCAACTGATACTCCCTAAGTAAATGTTGAATGTATGAATGAATGTTGATAGTAGAGAGAAGAATATTTTATGTGACCTTGATTTCTAACCTCTCATCTAATTTGTTGTGTTATCTTTTATGCTTTATATGAAATATAATTAAGAGGATACTAAGCCTTATCTTAGTGTGGTAATATTTGAAATTCCTTAAAGTGAAAAACTGGGCAGTTCTTTCAAGTCTGTTGAATTACTGAACTTTCTAGAGTCTCTAAAAGTTGTAGAGCAAAATCTAAGTGATATCCCAAACTCTACTCTGATTTATGAAAGATACGTACCCTAGGTTATATTATGCTATTTAGCTTACTTTATTGCTCTGTGTTCTTTTTGCTTTGATAGTTACAGGATACCCTCCACTTTCATAGGAGATATCCT
This sequence comes from Cervus canadensis, assembly GCF_019320065.1. NCBI lineage: Eukaryota > Metazoa > Chordata > Mammalia > Artiodactyla > Cervidae > Cervus > Cervus canadensis. The sequence continues at coordinate 8,330,009 of NC_057392.1, read as the reverse complement.
GAGAGGTATTTTTAAGACTAGAAAAATCCACAAATATATAAGATGCTAATTACAAAAAGGGATTTATTTTAGGTGCAATGTATTTTGAATCTTTAGTTTTTATTCTAAAATGTTTAGCTTTTCTTTGCCTGTTGGATTGCTTTTATGGGTGATAAGGTCTTCTTTAATATCTTTCAAAAAGCAATTTGTCACATTTGGTTATTTCCAGACAAAAAAAGATTGGCAATCTCCCATTTTTACAAGGAGAGAGCACCCTTGGACATCTATATGGAAAAGACTAGACTAGAGTAGGTCTTGGAAGCAAAAAAATAGTTGAATTTATTATTCAATAGGTTTGACAGGGGTACAGTTGTTAATCCTAAATCTTCAAATGTGGATGGTTTCCTATTCATGTGAGTATTACATTTGCTTCTGATTTTTAGCATTATAGCCCAGATACTGTTTAGTTAATTACACAGGTGTTCTGGACCCTGGATTTGGCTTGGACTCTTCTGGTGACCTGAGCAAACCATATAACTTTTGTGAATTCATTATTGGCACTAGTAAATTAATTGGGTTTGAGTAAGTGGGAAAATTAAGTTTGGTCTTAGAAAGCAAACTAGCACATCCCTGGCTGCTTCCTGCAAGCTTAACTTTTTTTTGAAGTTATCTTTAAAAAAAAATTTTAATTATGTATTGTACCATAATACAGCTTTCTAAATTTTAATATGAAGATTGAATTTTAAATTTGTTACTACCCTGTAACATGGCTGCCTCCAGAGGATGCATTCTGTTTATCCTGGGGTTTTCTGTATTCTCTGACCTACTGCCTCATACCCTTGGGGCTTCTGCTCAATTTGAGAAGCAGGGGACCCAGAGGACCTCTACATCTCTTGCAACTCTGACATGGTATGATACTTGAAATAAACTAGAGTTTATTCTCTTAGTTTTAGGAAATTATAAATCCATAACAGGGAAAAATTTGACTGGGTGACTTGCATGATTTAATTTCTTTTCCTGACAATTAGAGATTCCAGTTCTATTGTATGTAAAAGCTGTTTCATCAGAAACTGCATGCATTTTAAGAAATGGATTGCAAAGTTAGAAAAACTCTTTGCACATATCATCTTTGTTGCTCTCAATCTTTCCTTGCTGCACTTCTGCTTTTTTCTTTCCTGGCTCCTAATTGGATTAAAGACTGTTTTGCCAACCATGGCATCTGGAGATGACAGTCCTATCTTTGAAGATGACGAAAGGTAAATGTCTTGCATTGTGATAAAACTGGGTTATGAAGCTTTAAAGATGGGCTTTAATCATTCAGGGGAGTATCCAGGCTACTTTTTTGGAGAACACATTTTGTAATACTGCAGAATGCATAGTTTTGCTTCTCTGTGATTTCCAGCAAGGGTGGTGAACACCTGGCATGGAGGTGGCCACCACTAATGTGGCATCTTTTCCCATAAAACCTGGATGTGAGGTCTGCAAATCCCTCTCAGCACAAAATTCTTGGCAATCACTTCCAAAATGATATGAAACCTATTTACTGTTTCTGGTTTAGAGCCTACAAAGGAGATTAGAGTGAATGAAGAGGAGGATGTGGTTAAGAGAATAGACTCTGGGACCAGACTCCTAAAATTACATCCCATCTGCCACTTACTGTCATTGTGACCTTAGACAAGCCTTTAGCCTCTCTGAGTCTCGGTTTCCTCATCTGTAAATGGTGGAATAATAGTACCCACCTCATGGTGAGGATTCTTTGAGTTAATGTGTGTAAAGCTCTTAGAACAGTGATTGGCACACAGTAAGTACTGAATAACTGTTAGTTATGAACATTACTGCTGTAATGTTACTTCTCTCAAAGCTAAAACTCTGTATCAGTATAAAAATATTACTTATATGTTATATATGCATTGTATATGATATATTTTATATTAAGACATTAATATAAAATATATGTTTAAGTTGTACCAGAAATGTCACAAAACAGAATCCTTTGTATTTTTAATAAGATTTCCTGTAATAATGACAAGATTACTGTCTTCCATAACATTTTTATATCTATAATGGAACATTTCTTCCATGACTGTTTTTCTCAGTCTTAGTATTTTTAAATAAGAACCTTTTTTGTTAAAATGAATCCCTAGTTATTGGTTCAAGTATAAAAGGTTTTAAGAATAGTGTGATAGGATCTGAAAAGATAAAAACAAAATTAAATCCTCTGCTTTTTAAATGACAGGAGGGAGGAGTAGAAACTTTTTACTGACCTTTCTGTGGCCAAGCTTAGAATATTGTCCTGAATAAACTGATTGATTCTTAATCCTATTACTATTAATGTGACTTTGGAATTATCTGACTGTATACCCATAGGTAGTAATTTCATCTTAAAAGAAGAATGCGTAACAGGGTGAAAATAGTTACATGTATTGTAAGTAGGCTTTCTTAGCTTATATCACTTAATATTTTGTAATTTTAGGGCTTTTCAAGATCTGATATTTTCATCTTGGAAGGACTAATTGGTTATTCTATTACTGTTTTTGCCTATTATAATTGCTTAATTTTATTCTCTTAGCCCTCCTTAAAGCCTGGAAAATATGACAGATCTTGTAGCTGTTTGGAAAGTTGCTTTAAGTGATCAAGTCCATAAAATTGAATTTGAACATGGGACTGCATCAGGCAAACGAGTGGTGTATGTAAATGGGAAGGTAAGAAAAAATGTTACTTTGTGAAATATAGTATACTGAGAAGCTTGATTTTGCTAATGTATTTTCTTCCTATGTGAATTGAATGCTTTCCCTTACAGTGGTTATATCTTTACATATTGGCTTGTATCATTTTGCCATACAAAGCAGACTAATAATAGTTTTGGAATTCATAGACTATAACACACCTAATATTTAACTTTAAAATGCCTTTATTTTATAAAATCTTTGTATCATGAAGTAATAAAATCACATCTAAATAGCATTGCCATTTATTCCCTTTAATTATATTATTTCCGAAGTTAAACATTAAATTTTCTCCCATTTGTATGTTTTTAACTTTCGTATTTTATTACTTAGAAAGTGCTAAGAAAAGAATGGATGTTCAGCTTGATAGGCAAAGAAACCTTCTGCATTGGAGCCTCAAAAATAAAAGCAACCATAAATATTAAACCTCGCTGTGCTTCTAGTTATGATTATACTCTGGAAATTAATGGGAAAAGTCTCAAGGAGTATATGGAGAGCAGAAAAAAAACCACCAATACTTGGATATTACATTTGAATAGTAAAGACTTTAGAGTTGTGTTAGGTAAGTGAAAGCCATTTCTTCAGAATTTATTGGCTTTTTATGATGGCTATTTACTTTAGTTCCTGTAACTCTCCAGACCTTTTATGGGAGCTTTGAATAGGAGAGTGTTACGTGCAGGTGTATTTCTCATGTGTCCTCTGGGAATGAAGTATTTGTTGAATTGACTTATTTATATGGAAGATGTGAGAGCCAGATTTTATAGTGGTAGATTTGAAAATTATAAACTTGGGTTTAAAAAAATAAATATTGATGTAGACATTTAATTTGTCATTATTTCTCGTCAAAGAATGTCTAAAGGCAGTTGGAAATTTAAGGTTTATCAGAAAGAGGGGAATTTTTCTCTAGGTTTAAGACTACAGCAGATCAAAATAATCAAAGTCCAGGTAAAGTAGATTAAAAAATAAAAATTAAGCCATTGATCCTTAAGCTAAATTCTGCTGTTACAGATTGGCATCTGTGTTCGTGATTTTATTGGGCCTACAAAACTTGAAAGACAAGTATTTTCTACCTTTGTTCATTACTGGTTACTCCTAGTATTTTCTGCTTCTCATATCACTGAAAGTGAAAGTGTTAGTCATTCAGTGGTATCCAACTATTTGCAAACCCACCAGGCTTCTCTGTCCATGGAGTTCTCCAGGCAAGAATACTGGAATGGGTTGCCATTCCCTTCTCCAGGGGATCTTCCCAATCCAGGGATTGAACACAGGTCTCCTGCATTGCAGGTGGATTCTTTACCATATGAACTAGTTGTCTATCACTAACTTAAGAGTTACCAGGGAATCCAAGATTATGTAGATCATCTCACTGATATATTGATTGATTTAGATAATACTGAGAACCTCATAAATGGCAGCTTATGTACCAGGCCTTGAGGATACGTAAATGAAGAGACTTTGTCCATGTCTTTTAAGAGAGTATAGTTTAATTGAATGCTAGAAAAAAATTTTAAGGATGAAAAATACTTATCAAGTAATACATGCACATGGTTGAAAAAAAGAAACCAAAAACAAAACAAAACAAAACAAAACTCCTGTATGGTTTATTTATTAAAGAAATTGGTCAGATTTTTCTTGAAGAGAATAGGATATGGTCTGAATTTTGTGGATTCCATTCCTGTGATATTCTTCTATTAGTATTTCCTACAAATTGGTATTTGAAGAATTGATCAAATTTAAGGTTTTTTTTTTTCAGGCAAGACCAGTTTATAATTTATTCTATCAAGAGCACATGGTTTTGCTTTGTCTAATTTTTTTTATATTGGCACCACTAATACCTAAGTGTCCATATCCATTAATTCATTGGCAGTTGCCAGATGGATATATTCTGATTCTATCATTTGTTGTTCATTAGCTGGAGTACTCATACAGTGAGAAACTTCCTGTTGTCTACTGTTTAGTTACACAGAGGTACAATTTGTATAACAAATGTGGGATCACAGCTTGTTTTCCTCTAACTACCAGTTTTGAAGATATTAAATTGACTCCTTTCTCTTTCCTAAAGGTGATCATTTAGGTTTTTTTTTTTTTTAATCATTGGGCTTCCCAAATAACTTGTGGATTTAAACAAGTTGTGGTGTTTCAGTACACTGCAATTATTATCCTTATTGATGCTCAAATTGTCCCATTTTTGGCCAGTGTGGTGCTCTTTAGATTGGCTCCTGAGTCAAGCGAACTGTGCACATGCATAGGTAGATAGCTATCAGGAGGAACGGGGAAGAGAGGGAGAGACTTTATAAAAAATAAAATAGCTATGAGTTCATACTGATACTTGTAATTCAAATTCTGGGATACCAGTTTTTTAATTTAATCTCCTCTAATATCTTTATGTTCATTCTTCCACACTGAGAATCCTTCTTCTCAGGGACACAGAGGATGATGCAAATAGAATATAATTACTCTAAAAGCGTATATTACTTTATGCCATAATTATGTACATACTAATCTCAGTTAACAACAGAAATACTCTACCACCATTAATACAGTGATTGCCCAAAATTTGTCTTCCTTGGTGGCTCAGTGGTAAAGAATCTGCCTGCAATGCAGAAGCCACCAGAGGCACAGGTTTGATCCCTGGGTTGGTAAGATCTCCTGGAGGAGGGCGTGACATCCCACTCCAGTATTCTTGCCTGGAGAATCCCGTGGACAGAGGAACCTGGTGGGCTACAGTCCACAGGGTCACTAAGAGTCAGACACGACTGACGCGGCTTAGCAAGTACGCTTGCCCACAGTTTAAAACAACTTTTTGCATATCATTTTCCAACTGTACTGTATCTACATTGTCAGAACATACAGCTGTTATATACTATGCCCTGTCCCTTCCAACTCACGCTTGGTAAGTAAATGTTTATTTTTGCCTTCAAGTCATTCTGTTTATCCTTCTCTCTGATCATTTTGCTTGTCTGAAACTTGTTCTATATTACATTCCTTAGAAGGATTCATAGGAACAGTGTTTCTTGAGTTCTTGCATATTGGTCACATTTGTCTGTGTTTTTTATACCTGAAAGTCAGTTTGGTGGAAACAACATTCTTGGCTCACATTTTCTTTCCTTGAGTATTATAGATATATCACTCCTTTCTTCTAGCATAAAGTGTTACTTTCAAAAAGTCTGATGACAATCTAATATTCTCTTAAAAGCACCTATGTTTTTGCCTAATTTTACTAGACTATGTCAGGGTAATAGTCATCCTTGGTCAGTTTTCCCAGGTATGTGGTAAATCTTTTCAGTAGATAGAATCAAATCTTCTTTTACTTTGAATTATAGTTTAAGAATTTGTTCTATTCCTTTGCTTTGGTTTTCTTCCTCATGGATGCCTATCATATATATGTTGGATCTTTTGGCCTGTCTTCTAAATTTGTCAGTTTATCTCACATCATTTTTTTTTTTTTTTTTTCAATTTAGACTTAAAGTGTTTATTCAGTCATTGAGCTTAGCAGTTAACAAAGAAAAAAAAATGAATGGAAGAAGAGTGTATTCACATCAGATGTCAAAAATAATTATAGTACTTGGGGTGTTTAATCCGCTCTAAGAGATAATGGTTAAAAGATGAATTGTAATGTGTCCCAAGATTTGACCTCTGACCCACTTCTCAAATCCATTTCCAAAAGATCAGTGTATTAACCCATAACATTTTAGCAAAGATTCAATGTCAAGTGTAAAACCCTTTTAATCTCCTCCTACTTCTGTATTCAAAAGTGGTGTTAAATTGAATTCTTGACACTGAAAACTGACAGATGCCTAGAAATCTTGTAAGGATAATAAGGAAGAACTTGTTTAAGTTGAGTGGTCAAGAGAAGCATATCAAAGCCAGGCCAAGATCTGGGGAGGGAATCTCATTAAGGAAGCAGCCAACACACTGGCTTTCAAGAAGGAGTATGTTTAGTGGCCACACACACACACACACACAACCATTCAGTGTGGTCCAAGTCAGTGTTTTCCAGACTTCGAATCTTGAAGCACATCATGAAATCAACCTTGGAATAAAACTAGGCACTGTTTTAATGACATGAAATATCAAAGCAGAGGCATGGAACAGGTTTTTAAAAAAAGATCAGAGTGTGTGAAATACATGAAGGAAGAGGATTGTTTAATTAAGCTTGTCTCTGGCATGTGTGTGTGTGTGTGGTGGTTCACCATGTAAAATGTGCTGGAGTTGGCTTTACTTGCTGTCTGGTAATTTGAAACTGGCCATGGGAAAATGTTTTTTACAGAAATAGGCAAATAGGGCTTTTAGGAAACAGGGTTTGGAATTTTCCTGTTGGTCCAATGGCTAAGACTTCGCCTTCCAAAGCAGAGGGTGCAGGTTCAATCCTGGTTAGGGAGTTCAGGACCAACAATAACCATGTAAACGTTGGGCTCTTCTTGATGCCATTCGGAGAATGCATCCACCAAATAGAGAGGGTCTTTCACTTGTCTGAGTCCACAGATCAGGAGAAACATGTGTAGATTGTCAGCACTTTGGTTAATCTCTGAACACTGAAGAAAAGTATTCCAGTTAAAGGCGGTGTTTGGCACTGTTGCGATTCCTTGACTCTGGACATAGATCTTATCCTTTGCATGCGGCCACTGTCTTTGTGCCATGTCCTTCATCGACTCCGTGAAAGCGACAGCAAATCTGGCTTCTTCAAGGACTTTTCCCATCACTTTGTTTTTATCTCCCTGGTTAACATCTTCATTTAAATCAGTTCCACCAAAGATGATCCCAAAAGGAATTCCATTACCTTGCAAAAGTCTGCCTCCTCTATACAGATGCAGAGCCACAGCTGCCTCCAGGTTCTCTGCCTTGATGAAGTTTGAGATTTCAGATGGATTTTCAAAGTCAAAGGCATCTTTCAGAATACACACATGACCTGCAGCTTCTAGATGGTCCCGGACGCGCTGGGCCGTGACTGCGTTGCCCGTGTGCCGCCGGAGCACCGCCAGGAATAGGAGCCGCATGCCGCCGCCGCCGCCCGGCCATCCACCGCCCGCCGAGTCTCACATCATTTTTAATAGTACTTATCTTTCTTTCCTTTCTCCCTTTCTGCCTGCCTACTTTTCTCTTTCTTTAAATTGGTAGACTTACTTTCTAGAGTAGCTTGAAGTTTAAAGCAGAAAGCACTGAGTTCACATATGCTCACTCTGCCACCCCACCGCCCTCAGTTTTTCCTTTTATTAACATCTTGTGTTGGTGTGGTAGTTCCTAGTAACTGGCAAACCAATATTGTCTCTACTGGAGACAGTAAAAAAACTCATGCCTCTGCTGCCACTACCACCATCTTCATCATCAGTTTTCAAAGTTTCTTCATCCCCCATCTTCATCATCAGCTTTCAGATTTTCCTCATCCATTGAGTGAGATGAGGCCATGAACATATAGCTCCCCTGCCTCTCCTCTCCCACCTTCACCACCTTCAATTTCTGTCTCCTCTGCCTTTTGTTTGACATCGTCAGAGTAGTTAATATTTCTATTCTCTTCTGTAGCCGTAATTAAATTCTCCTGTGTTTTTTCTATAGATTAATTTTAAAACTAAAAACCAATAAATAGCATTTCTATAATTATGATCTGTAAATATTTTGGAGTGGGCTCTGGTTACATTCTTTCTCTATATTATTGTCACACCACCTGTGCCACTCAAAGGAAGTTGTTAGTATCAAGGTCAAGTGGGTTCTCTGTTCTATAATCTACCAGTTTCTCAAAATGTACCTCATTTTGGTTCTCTTCACAATTGGACCATGATTTTTTTTTTAAATTTTTTGTTTTTCCAGTCTCTTCTGGTGGTTTTTGTCTTTTCTTGTTGGAAATGACTATGTATCTTTTCTGTGCTCATGTTCCTAATGTCTGTTTGCATTATTTTACCCCATTGTCTATTGCCCAATATTCTTAGGCATTTGTTGACTTCCTGTTGGCTTCCCAGGCCTGCTGCCCAGTGGCTGTCCTGGGATTGCTCTCATGGAACCCTGGCTTTAGTCCCATTAGTTTTTGCATCCCACAACTGCCAGTTTTACCTTAGTAACTCCCTAAGGGTGTCCAGGAGTTATATATTATGTGACCATCATACAAAATAAATACTTTGGCTGAGTATAGAGTTTTAGCTTTACAATGTTTCTTCCCCCCCCCCCCTTTTTTTTTTTTTTGAAAGCCTTTTTCCAGTCTCTTCTATCATCCATGGTTTTGAATGAGAAGCTTACACCAGTTTGAATCTCATTAGTTAGTATTTTTTTCTGTCTGGAAGCTTTTGGGGGCTCATTTTTATTTTCCAAAGTTTTACAGTGATGTGTTTTAGTGGCTCACCAGCTGCTTTATTTTTAGACAAAAAAATGGTATTTCAGCATTTTTTTAAAATTTGCCTTTTTTCAAAATTGAGTGAGGTTGATCCTCTTTTCATATGTAAGGTCCTTTTGTGTTTCGTTTCTGATAATGCCTATGTGTTTCCTGTGACCTGTTTTCTTTTGGGTTTGTTGGTCTTTATTCTCCTTGATTGCTAGGAGTCTTTCTGTTACTAAGCACTGTAACAGAACTTAGTGCTGTGAGTTCTGAGTGCTGTGAGCTTCAGATATTTTTCTATTTGTCATTTATTGTATAACTTTGCTTATGTGTGTGTGTGGGTTATTTTAATCATGCAGAAATCTTTTTTACTTTCATGTAGTCAGAGTTGCTCCCTTTTTCTTTTATGGCTTCTGATTAGCAATGTTCTTCAGAGGAATGTTAATACCAGCTATTACAGAAAATCTGAGTATGTGTACATGTTCAGGAGGCCAACTAAATAAAATTCCAACTATCACCTCCATCATGGTTTGTTTGAGCACTGTGGGCTCCGATCGTGCCATGTGAGCTGGGTTTCCCACAACTGTTGCCATAGATTCTTCCCATTCAGGCTGCCACTGGGAGGCCACTCCCATATCTCCTGGGCCCTCTGCCTTTCTCTCTGTGCTTCTAGCCCAGCTCCAAGTCCTTTCTCCACTCTCCAAGTGAGGCTCCTATCTCGAGGTGCAGGAAGAAAAGACCCTGTCCCTGGAGTAGATGGCTTGTCAGAGTCAAGGCACCTTATCCTTGACCCCCAGGCGGCCTTTGACCCCTAGACTCCTTGTAAGCACACAGGTCCTGCCTCTCTCTAGTCTTTGTTATAACAACCAAAGCTTGTCTTTTGGCTGCTTGATGAGTATAGTCGTCTCTCCTGACACTCCTGGGAACCCTGACATTCACAAGTGGTTCTGGGGATCCTCCCCAAAATGCACGTATGTCTGTGCACAAGGCACACATATAGCTCAGTTGGTAAAGAATCCACTCATAATGCAGGAGACGCCGGTTTGATTCCCAGGTCAGGAAGATCCACTGGAGAAGGGATAGGCTACCCACTCCAGCATTCTTGGGCTTGCCTTGTGGCTCAGCTGGTAAAGAATCTGCCAGCAACGCAGGACACCTGGGTTCGATCCCTGGGTTGGGAAGATCCCCTGGAGAAGGGAAAGGCTACCCACTCCAGTATTCTGGCCTAGAGAATCCCATGGTATAGTCCGTGGGGTCACAAAGAGTTGGACAGTACTCAGCGACTTTCACCTTCACTGGAGTGAGCTGTGGCCACTTAGTTAATGCCCAAGTGTATCATGGCAGCATTTTGCTCTATTGTGTCAGCACTTTACTCAGCACAGTCCATCAAATACTATACCTATATTTTTTTTATGATTCAATAACTTTTCCCCAAAGTGAAATCATAACAAAATTAATAGAGATTATTGTACTCTTCAGTATGAAATTTAAGACTAAATTTCTGTCTGTCTATATGAACCCTATGCAGCCTTTTTTGTGGTCTCTTTGTGCCATCATCCAGATGGGTCAGTATGAGAGGCAGGGAGAATCATCTAGTTTCTGATGTTAAAGAAAATTTGGAGAAGGATAAATTAGGAATTTGGGATTAACAGACACACATTGCATATTTAAAATAGATAACCAACAAGGACCTATTATATAGATCAAGGAACTCTATTCAGTATTTTATAATAACCTATAAGGGAAAAGAACCTGAAAAAGGAAAGCAATATTGGCTACAATTCAAAAAACAAAAATGAAAAAGTTCAAATATTACATTACTTGAAATATGTAGGTTTTTAAAAAGCCCAAAGTACTCTTTAATTTGGTGAAATATATTGATATCCTAAATGGAAAAATACTGTAATCCTGGGAGTGTGTAAACCCTTCTTTGATTCAATACCAGACCTTCAGTTCAGTTCAGTCACTCAGTCGTGTCCAACTCTTTGCAACCCCATGAACTACTGCATGCCAGGCCTCCCTGTCCATCACCAAATCCCGGAGTCCACCCAAACCCATGACCATTGATTCAGTGTGCCATCAAACCATCTCATCCTCTGTCATCCCCTTCTCCTCTTGCCCTCAATCTTTCCCAACATCAGGGTCTTTTCCAATGAGTCAGCTCTTCACATCAGATGGCCAAAGTATGGGAGTTTCAGCTTCATCAGTCCTATCAATCAACACCCAGGACTGATCTCCTTTAGGATGGACTGGTTGGATCTCCTTGCAGTCCAAGGCACTCTCAAGAGTCTTCTCCAATACTACAGTTCAAAAGCATCAATTCTTCGGTGCTCAGCTTTCTTTATAGTCCAACTCTCACATCCATACATGACCACAGGAGAAACCATAGCCTTGACTAGACGGACCTTTGTTGACAAAGTTATGTCTCTGCTTTTTAATATGCTGTCTAGGTTGGTCATAACTTTCCTTCTAAGGAGTAAGCGTCTTTTAATTTCATGGCTGCAATCACCATCTGCAGTGATTTTGGAGCCCAGGAAAATAAAGTCAGTCACTATTTCCACTGTTTCCCCATCTATTTGCCATGAAGTGATGAGACCGGATGCCATGATCTTAATTTTCTGAATGTCGAGCTTTAAGCCAACTTTTTCACTCTCCTTTTTCACTTTCATCAAGAGGCTCTTTAGTTCTTCTTCACTTTCTGCCATCAGGGTGGTGTCATCTGCCTACCTGAGGTTATTGATATTTCTCCCAGGAGTCTTGATTCCAGCTTGTGCTTCCTCCAGCCAGCGTTTCTCATAATGTACTCTGCATATAAGTTAAATAAGCAGAGTGACAATATACAACCTTTACGGACTCCTTTTCCTATTTGGAACCAGTCTGTTGTTCCATGTCCAGTTCTAACTGTTGCTTCCTGACCTGCATACAGGTTTCTCAAGAGGCAGGTCAGGTGGTCTGGTATTCCCATCTCTTGAAGAATTTTCCATAATTTGTTGTGATCCATACAGTCAAAGGCTTTGGCATAGTCAATGAAGCAGTAATAGATGTTTTTCTGGAACTCTCTTGCTTTTTCGATGATCCAGTGGATGTTGGCAATTTGATCTCTGGTTCCTCTGCCTTTTCTAAAACCAGCTTGAACATCTGGAAGTTCATGGTTCACGTATTGCTGAAGCCTGGCTTGAAGAATTTTGAGCATTACTTTACTAGTGTGTGAGATGAGTGCAATTGTGAGGTAGTTTGAGCATTCTTTACCAGACCTTAGAAATTTAATTAAAACATTTCAGGTGATATGAAAAAAAAGGACATTCTCATATGGACAGTCTCTCCTTACATTCATTTGTCTGTATTCTCCTTTATAGATTTTCTTTAACAAATCTTCATCAGTGTATATTATATCATGATTTTGTCTTAAAAGATTGGTTTCATTTTGATTTTGTGTGTGATCAGAAAAATACACTTTCTTCAAATTTGGAAGAATTTCAAAGCCATGAAAAGTTAATGGAGTTTTCAAAATCCAGTGTATCAAACTTTTCTTAAAATAATAAAGAGTTAAATTTATCTTTAAATCGCAGGTTATAATTTTTGTAATCAGTTACTTTTACAGAGAAAGACACTATGGATGTATGGTGCAATGGCAAAAAAATGAAGACAGTGGTAAGTTGATCATTTGATTATTGTCACCATGTTCATGAGTGACCACTGAGACATTTCTGTATTTCCTAACTATGCAGATTTTTATAATTAATGAAGGTCCTTTTGGTTATAAACAAAAAAGAGATGAAGTAATCCTGTCTCCAGAATCTGAAGCCCTTTTTTGGTCAGTGCCTGGGGTAGTGAGAGTTTGAAAACAACTCATCTTGTGACTGGTACTAGCCTCGGACCCTGCTTGTCCTCTCCTGGACCATCCTCTATCCTTAAAAGATCTAACCCACATTTAAAAACATCCTCCCCAAAGGTTGCATCCTCCTGTGTTATCCTTGTTTAAGTGGTGCTTTATACTACTGTTTCTCAAATTTGCATGCACAGAATCATCTTGGATCTTGTTAAAATGCATATTCTGACATGTCCTCAGGTGATGCCCAAGTTGCTGGCCCATGGTCACACTCTGAATAGGAAAACTTTATACCATACACTCAAAACAGATGGTACTTTCTCAAAGTAAAGGTTGTGAAAAAGAAACGAAGCACACATGTCAGGTGAGACAAAGGCAAATAGGAAAGGGCACTGTCACAAACCCCAGAAGACAAGTGGGATTTGTAGACTAGCAGTGCTGAAAGACTGCCCTGCTCGTTGTAGCTGAGAAACCCTAGTGTGTTGGACTTTTGCTGCCTTGCACTGTTATGGCTGTGGTGGGATGAGTATAGAAGTGAATTTCAAGTAGGTAGGAAATAACAGTGGTGTGCACAGCAGAAGGAGGAAGTGAAGCAGAGGAGATGGTCCTGGACACAGGGAGTGTGGGCCTAGGAGCTGGAATGACTGGGGGGAAATATCCACGTGTTATGGGATCAGGTGGCAAGTAGCGCGTACCATCCTGGGTGTCCCCTTTCGTGCTGACTTCAGTTGTGACACCAGAGCTAGAGATGATGAAAAGCATGAGAAGCTCTCTTTGCCGGGCATACTGTAGCTAGCTACCTATTGTGGTTGCTGCTATTACCTTCTTTTTCTGTTGTAGGTTTGGGAGGGTGAGGAGATGTCCTGGGAGGGAAGGCCTGGAATGATTTTATTCAGAAGACATGCTAGAATCTGCTGGGCCTTGCAACTGCTTCTAAGGAAGTGCATAAGCCAGAAATCAAAAGTTACAAAGATTAATGTGTTTCTGTTTCTTAATCCTGATATTAATTCTTGAAGGGACATGCAACCAGGGTTCACTCAAAATTGAACCTCAGCATTTGAGCCATCCTCCGGGTTCCATCTACCCATTGAGACTTTTATGCAGAGAGGCTTAGTGAGCCCTTCAATATTTTAGGGCCTGTTTTGGACCAGATTCAGTGACCATTAACATGGATTGGGTACCTGCTGTCGTGCCCGATGCCATACCTGGTGGTCCTTTCTGTTCTTTCTGTCCTACCACGGAAATTTCTAGATGGAGAGTCAGCAGTTTGGGGTCATATTCCCTCCAACCCTCCAGGAATTCTCCCATGCAGAAGTAGCATTGTTTCAAGAATGTGATTGTAAATAAGCAAGAAGTTGAAATAATATCCATCCACAATGTCTTTGTTCCTAACTGACGAGAAACCACAAGTGTCTGGACAATAACTCTCTCACCCAGTTGTCTCCTCCTCGTAACTGCAGCCTACTTGGCAAGGTAGTTTTGGCAGCTCTGTGTCGGGCAGCCTTCCCAGCACTATGCACACCTGCTCTCGCTGCCTGTGAGCTGCGGCTTATTTTCTCCATTTCCTTTTCATTTCAAAGCATCATGACCAGATTATGTATCTGTCAAATTGCCAAGAAGCAACTTACAAGGATTGTAGTACTCAACCCTTGCTCTCCTCTCTAAATTGATTTTTACAGAAGTATGCCTAAAGCCTTTTTTCAAAGCTCAATGTGAAAAGGGCTAAAAGAATACCCTGGACTCCAGGATCAGCACCCCACCCCCAGTCCTTGTGGTGGTCAGTACACATCCGTGTTGGCCAGATTCTTCCCAGAGCCAAGAAAAAGCTTCCCTCTCTGATGCCTCCTGTGCTTTCTTTGGCTAGATAATGTTAGCAACGGGGCCTTGCTCTATCTGCTTTGGCTGCCAGGAAGCTCATAGCCAAGTTGTACATCTGATAGTGCTTCTTTTGCTTCTTGGCATAATTCATTTTTATCCTCTAAGCCTCATGTTCTTCTTTACTTTTCTGTGCTACTTGGCGCCTATCTTTTTACTCTGAATCAGTGCTCTTTCAACAGAAATATAGTATGAGCCACAGATATGAGCTTCATATATAACTTTTCTAGTAACCACATTTCGAAAGTCTTACAGTGAAGTTCATCTTAATAAAAATTTAAGTCACTGTATCAAAAATATTATTATTTAAAATGTAATATATAAAGTTTCCAATGAGTTTTTTTTAACCATTCTTTGTTTCATACTAAGTCTTCCAAATCCAGTGTATATTTTCCCCTTTAATAGTGTATCTCATTTCAGAATCACATTTCATGCTTGATTGCCACCTGTGGCCAGGGGCTGTTGTACCATATACATCAAGTTTGGACTTAGTTCAGTTCAGTTGCTCAGTCATGTCCACCTTTTTGTGACCTCATGACTGCAGCACACCAGGCCTCCCTGTCCATCACCAACTCCCGGAGCTTACTCAAACTCATGTATATCGAGTTGGTGATGCCATCCAACCATCTCATCCTCTGTCATCCCCTTCTCCTCCCACCTTCAATCTTTCCCAGCATCATGGTCTTTTCCAATGACTCAGTTCTCCACATCCGGTGGCCAAAGTATTGGAGTTTCAGCTTCAGCATCAGTCCTTCCCATGAACATTCAGGACTGATCTCCTTTAGGATGGACTGGTTGGATTTTCTTGCAGTCCAAGGAACTCTCAAGAGTCTTCTCCAACACCACAGTTCAAAAGCATCAATTCTTCAGCACTCAGCTTTCTTAATAGTCCAACTCTCACATCCATACATGAATACTGGAAAAACGATAGCTTTGACTAGACAGACCTTTGTTGGCAAAGTAATGTCTCTGCTTTTTAATATGTTGTGTAGGTTGGTCATAGCTTTTCTTCCAAGGAGCAAGCATCTTTTAATTTCATGGCTGCAGTCACCATCTGCAGTCATTATTTTGGAACCCAAAAAAATAAAGTCTCTCACTGTTTCCATTGTTTCCCCATCTATTTGCCATGAAATGATGGGATCAGATGCCATGATCTTAGTTTTCTGAATGTTGGGTTGTTTTTTTTGTGCATGTGTTTTTTTCTGCTATATATTCATGTATTCTTTTTTTCTCCATTTATTTTTATGAGTTGGAGGCTAATTACTTTACAATATTATAGTGGTTTTGTCATATATTGACATGAGTCAGCCATGGATTTACATGTATTCCCCATCCCGATCCCCCCCTTGGGTTTTAAGCCAACTTTTTCACTCTCCTCTTTCACTTTCTTCCAGAGGCTCTTTAGTTCTTCTTCACTTTCTGCCCTAACTGTGGTATCATTTGCATATCTGAGGTTATTGATATTTCTCCCAGGAGTCTTGATTCCAGCTTGTGCTTCCGTCTAGCCCAGCATTTCACATGATGTACCCTGCATATATGTTAAATAAGCAGGGTGACAATATACAGCCTTGATAGACTCCTTTCCCAATTTGGAACCAGTCTGTTGTTCCATGTGCAGTTCTAACTTGCTTCTTGCTCTGCATACAGATTTCTCAGGAGGCAGGTCAGGTGGTCTGGTATTCCCATCTCTTTCAGAATTTTCCACAGTTTGTTGTGATCTACACAGTCAAAGGCTTTGGCATAGTCAGTAAAGAAGAAGTAGATGTTTTTCTGGAACTCTTGCTTTTTTGATGATCCAGTGGATGTTGGCAATTTGATCTCTAATTCCTCTGGCTTTTATAAATCCAGCTTGAACATCTCAAAGTTCATGGTTCACATACTGTTGAAGCCTGACTTGGAGAATTTTTAGCATTACTTTGCTAGCATGCAAGATGCGAGAAATTTGTGTGGTAGTTTGAACATTCTTTGGCATTGCCTTTCTTTGGGATTGGAATGAAAACGGACCTTTTACAGTCCTGTGGCCACTGCTGAGTTTTCCAAATTTGTTTTCCAAATTTGCTGGTATATCGAGTGCAGCACTTTCACAGCAACATCTTGTAGAATTTAAAATAGCTCAAAGGGAATTCCATCACCTCCACTAGCTTTGTTTGTAGTGATGCTTCCTAAGGCCCACTTGACTTTGCATTCCAGGATGTCTGGCTCTAGGTGAGTGATCACACCATCGTGGTTATCTGGGTCATGAAGATCTTTTTTATATAGTTCTTCTGTGTATTCTTGCCACCTCTTCTTACAGTAGTGTTAGGTTTTATGTTATTTGTATTATGAATTTATTGTGAGCCACCTTATAGCCTGAGGAATCTGATTTTCAGAGAGGTAAAGAACTCTCCATCCCTTACTGACTGGGGTCTTCAGCAAGTTATTTAACGACTGTGTATCTGTTTCCTTATGTATAAAATGTGGATAATAATTATACTCCAGTCAGGCTATTGTGAGGATGCCATAAAGCAATGCATGTAAACCATTCTTTGTACGGAAGAAATCACAAATTTCCTATCATTTTTACTTTTGAAAATAGTCTATATTTTCTGCATAGTATATGTTATAGACACATAGCCATGAGATATACTTCTTTTTTTTCCTCTGAAACTTAAGATTCTTAAAAGACTATAGTGGGTACAAATCAAAGTCTTTCAATTTATGACTGAGACCTAAAAACACCTAAAAATAAGCTTATAACTTTAATTTTGCAAAGCGTACCATTGAGCTAAGATGTACTTCATTATGCCTCCCTTTCTCAGTGATGTTAATGCTCTGAACAAAGATAAATGTTTCTGGACACTAATTCCTCCTTCTTTTGTTTGCCTAGGGTGAGTTTGTAGATGATGGGAGTGAAAATCACTTCAAAATTATGAGTCATGACTGTTACATAAAGACTGTCAGGAGCAGCAAGCAGAATCACGGGATTATTCATAGTCTCATTGTGGGTAACAGAGAAATCCCACAGATTTTTGAATGACTTCCTGTTAATAAATTTTAACCCTAAGAAGTAAAGATCTGGACTTTTAAATTACTGTGGGAAGAATCCAACAACACATCCGCTGTACACCCGTGGCGGATTCATGTCAATGTACGGCAAAACCAATACCATATTGTAAAGTAAAAAAATAAATAAATAAAACTGAAAAAAAAAAGTAAATTAGTGTGGTAATGAAATATGTTCAGTATGTACTTTTCAGTACGTCTACTCACCTTGTTTTTATTTTTTAGTTACTTGAAACTAGTGTTTTAGGTGTCAGGAAAAAATATGTATCATAAAAATTGCAATTTATTTTGGAAATGTAAATTTTTTTTCCTTTTTTAAAATTTTATTTTTAATATAAATTTATTTATTTTAATTGGATTTATTTATTTTAATTGGAGGCTAATTACTTCACAATATGGTATTGGTTTTGCCATACATTGACATGAATCCGCCATGGGTGTACATGTGTTCCCCATCCTGAACCCCCCTCCCATCTGCCTCCCCATCCCATCCCTCTGGGTCATCCCAGTGCACCAGCCCCAAGCACCCTGTATCATGCATCGAACCTAGACTGGCCATTCATTTCACATATTGTAATATACATATTTCAATGCCATTCTCCCAAACCATCCCACCCTCCCACCTCCCACAGAGTCCAAAAGACTGTTCTATACATCTGTGTCTCCTTTGCTGTCTCGCATACAGGGTTATTGTTACCAACTTTCTAAATTCCATATATATTCGTTAGTATACTATATTGGTGTTTTTCTTTCTGGCTTACTTCACTCTGTATAATAGGCTCCAGTTTCATCCACCTCATTAGGACTGATTCACATGTATTCTTTTTAATGGCTGAGTGATATTCCATTGTGTATATGCACCACAGCTTTCTTGTCCATTCGTCTGCTGATGGACATCTAGGTTGCTTCCATGTCCTGGCTGTTATAAACAGTGCTGTGATGAACACTGGGGTGCACGTGTCTCTCTCAGTTCTGGTTTCCTCGGTGTGTATGCCCAGAAGTGGGATTGCTGGGTCATGTGGCAGTTCTATTTCCAGTTTTTTAAGGAATCTCCACACTGTTCTCCATAGTGGCTGTACCAGTTTGCATTCCCACCAACAGTGTAAGAGGGTTCCCTTTTCTCCACACCCTCTCCAGCATTTATTGCTTGTAGACTTTTGGATAGCAGCCATTCTGACTGGCATGAAATGGTACCTCATTGTGGTTTTGATTTGCATTTCTCTGATAATGAGTGATGTTGCGCATCTTTTCACATGTGTGTTGGCCATCTGTATGTCTTCTTTGGAGAAATGTCTGTTTAGTTCTTTGGCCCACTTTTTGATTGGGTCCTTTATTTTTCTGGAATTGAGTTGCAGGAGTTGCTTGTATATTTTTGAGATTAATTCTTTGTCCGTTGCTTTGTTTTCTATTCTTTTCTCCCATTCTGAAGGCTGTCTTTTCACCTTGCTTATAGTTTCCTTTGTTGTGCAGAAGCTTTTAATTTTAATTAGGTCCCATTTGTTTATTTTCACTTTTATTTCCAATGTTCTGGGATGTGGGTCATAGAGGATCCTGCTGTGGTTTATGTCAGAGAGTGCTTTGCCTATGTTTTCCTCTAGGAGTTTTATAGTTTCTGGTCTCACGTTTAGATCTTTAATCCATTTTGAGTTTATTTTTGTGTATGGTGTTAGAAAGTGTTCTAGTTTCATTCTTCTACAAGTGGTTGACCAGTTTTCCCAGCACCACTTGTTAAAGAGATTGTGTTTTCTCCATAGTATATTCTTGCCTCCTTTGTCGAAGATAAGGTGTCCATAGGTGCGTGGACTTATCTCTGGGCTTTCTATTTTGTTCCATTGATCTATATTTCTGTCTTTGTGCCATACTGTCTTTGTGCCAAGACAGTACCATACTGTCTTGATGACTGTGGCTTTGTAGTAGAGACTGAAGTCAGGCAGGTTGATTCCTCCAGTTCCATTCTTCTTTCTAAGATTGCTTTGGCTATTCGAGGTTTTTTGTATTTCCATACAAATTGTGAAATTATTTGTTCTAGTTCTCTGAAAAATACCGTTGGTAGCTTGATAGGGGTTGCATTGAATCTATAGAATGCTTTGGGTAGTACACTCTTGTTCACTATATTGATTCTTCTGATCCATGAACATGGTATATTTCTCCATCTATTTGTGTCCTCTTTGATTTCTTTCACCAGTGTTTTATAGTTTTCTATATATAGGTCTTTTGTTTCTTTAGGTAGATATATTCCTATTTTATTCTTTTTGTTGCAATGGTGAATGGAATTGTTTCCTTAATTTCTCTTTCTGTTTTCTCATTGTTAGTGTATAGGAATGCAAGGGATTTCTGTGTGCTGATTTTATATCCTGCGACTTTACTATATTCATCAATTAGCTCTAGTAATTTTCTGGTGGAGTCTTTAGAGTTTTCTATGTATAGGATCATGTCATCTGCAAACAGTGAGAGTTTTACTTCTTCTTTTCCAATCAGGATTCCTTTTATTTCTCTTTCTGCTCTGACTGCTGTGGCCAAAACTTCCAAAACTATGTTGAATAGTAGTGGTGAGAGTGGACACCCTTGTCTTGTTCCTGACTTTAGGGGAAATGCTTTCAATTTTTCACCATTGAGGACAATGTTTGCTGTGGGTTTGTCATATATAGCTTTTATTGTGTTGAGGTATGTTCCTTCTATTCCTGCTTTCTGGAGGGTTTTTTATCCTAAATGGATGTTGAATTTTGTCAAAGGCTTTCTCTGCATCTATTGAGATAATCATATGGTTTTTATTTTTCACTTTGTTAATGTGGTGTATTACGTTGATTGATTTGTGGATACTGAAGAATTCTTGCATTCCTGGGATAAAGCCCACTTGGTCATGATGTATGATTTTTTTTAATATGTTGTTGGATTCTGTTTGCTAGACTTTTGTTAAGGATTTCTGCATCTATGTTCACCAGTGATATTGGCCTATAGTTTTCTTTTTCTGTGGCATCTTTGTCAAGTTTTGGTATTAGGGTGATGGTGGCTTCATTGATTGAGTTTGGAAGTTTAGCTTCCTTTGCAGTTTTCTGGAGGAGTTTGAGTAGGATAGGGTTAGGTAGGTGTTAGCTCTTCTCTAAATTTTTGGTAGAATTCTGCTGTGAAGCCATCTTGTCCTGGGCTTTTGTTTGCTGGAAGATTTCTGATTACAGTTTCAATTTCTGTGCTTGTGATGGGTCTGTTAAGATTTTCCACTTCTTCCTGGTTCAGTTTTGGAAAGTTGTACTTTTCTAAGAACTTTTCCATTTCTTCCAAGTTGTCCATTTTATTGGCATATAGTTGCTGGTAGTAGTCTCCTATGATCCTTTTTATTTCTGTGTTGTATGTTGTGGTCTCTCCATTTTCATTACTAATTTTGTTGATTTGATATTTCTCCCTTTGTTTCTTGATGAGTCTGGCTAATGGTTTGTCAATTTTATTTATCTTCTCAAATAACCAGCTTTTGCCTTGGTTGATTTTTGCTATGGTCTCTTTTGTTTCTTTTGCATTTATTTCTGCCCTAATTTTTAAGATTTCTTTCCTTCTACTAACCCTGGGGTTCTTCATTTCTTCCTTCTCTAGTTGCTTTAGGTATAGAGTTAGGTTATTTATTTGACTTTTTTCTTGTTTCTTGAGGTAAGCCTGTATTGCTATGAACCTTCCCCTTAGCACTGCTTTTACAGCATCCCATAGATTTTGAGTTCTTGTGTTTTCATTTTCACTCATTTCTATGCATATTTTGATTTTTTGATTTCTTCTGTGATTTGTTAGTTATTCAGCAGCGTGTTGTTCAGCCTCCATATGTTGGAATTTTTAATAGTTTTTCTCCTGTAATTGCATCTAATCTTACTGCATTGTGATCAGAAAGGATGCTTGGAATGATTTCAATTTTTTTTTAATTTATCAAGGCTAGATTTATGGCCCAGGATGTGATCTATCCTGTAGAAGATTCCATGTGCCCTTGAGAAGAAGGTGAAATCATTGTTTTGGGGTGAAATGTCCTATAGATATCAATTAGGTCTAACTGATCTATTGTATCATTTAATGTTTGTGTTTCCTTGTTAACTTTCTGTTTAGTTGATCTATCCATAGGTGTGAGTGGGGTATTAAAGTCTCTCACTATTATTGTATTATTGTTAATTTCCCCTTTCATACTTGTTAGCACTTGTCTTACATATTGCAGTGCTCCTATGTTGGGTGCATATATATTTATAATTGTTATATGTTCTTCTTGGATTGATCCTTTGATCATTATGTAGTATCCTTCTTTGTCTCTTTTCACAGCCTTTGTTTTAAAGTCTATTTTATCTGGTATGAGTATTGCTACTCCTGGTTTCTTTTGGTCTCTATTTGCATGGAATATCTTTTTCCAGCCCTTCACTTTCAATCTGTATGTGTCCCTTGTTTCGAGGTGGGTCTCTTGTAGACAACATATCTAGGGGTCTTATTTTTGTATCCATTCAGCTAGTCTTTGTCTTTTATTTGGGGCATTCAACCCATTTACATTTAAGGTAATTATTGATAAGTATGATCCCATTGCCATTTACTTTATTGTTTTGGGTTCGAGTTTATACACACTTTCTGTGTTTCCTGTCTAGAGAAGATTCTTTAGTATTTGTTGGAGAGCTGGTTTGGTGGTGCTGATCTTCTCTCAGCTATTGCTTGTCTGTAAAGCTTTTGATTTCTCCTTCATATTTGAAGAGATCCTTGCTGGGTACAGTAATCTGGGCTGTAGGTTATTTTCTTTCATCACTTTAAGTATGTCCTGCCATTCCTGTCTGGCCTGAAGAGTTTCTATTGAAAGAGCAGCTGTTATCCTTATGGGAATCCTCTTGTGTGTTATTTGTTGTTTCTCCCTTGCTGCTTTTAATATTTGTTCTTTGTGTTTGATCTTTGTTAATTTGATTAATATGTGTCTTGGGGTGTTTTGCCTTGAGTTTATCCTGTTTGGGACTCTCTGGGTTTCTTGGACTTGGGTGATTATTTCCTTCCCCATTGTAGGGAAGTTTTCAACTATTATCTACTCAAGTATTTTCCCATGGTCTTTCTTTTTGTCTTCTTCTTCTGGGACTCCTATGATTCGAATGTTGGCACATTTAACGTTGTCCCAGAGGTCTCTGAGGTTGTCCTCATTTTTTTTAATTCTTTTTTTTTTTCCCTCTCTGTTTCATTTATTTCTACCATTCTATCTTCTACCTCACTTATCCTATCTTCTGCCTCCGTTATTCTACTGTTGGTTCCCTCCAGAGTGTTTTTTATCTCATTTATTGCATGATTCTAGAGAAGGCAATGGCACCCCACTCCAGTACACTTACCTGGAAAATCCCATAGATGGAGGAGCCTGGTAGGCTGTGGTCCATGGGGTCGTGACAAGTCGGATACAACTGAGCGACTTCACTTTCACTTTTCACTTTCATGCATTGGAGAAGGAAATGGCAACCCACTCCAGTGTTCTTGCCTGGAGAATCCCAGAGACGGGGGAGCCTGGTGGGCTGCCGTCTATGGGGTCACACAGAGTCGGACACAACTGAAGTGACTTAGCAGCAGCATTGCATGATTCATTATATATTGACTTTTTTATTTCTTCTAGGTCCTTGTTAAACATTTCTTGCACCTTCTCAATCCTTGTCTCCAGGCTATTTATCTGTAACTCCAATTTGTTTTCAAGATTTTGGATCATTTTCACTATCATTATTTGTAATTCTTTATCAGGTAGATTCCCTATCTCTTCCTCTCTTGTTTGATTTGGTGGGCATTTATCCTGTTTCTTTACGTGCTGGGTATTTCTCTGTCTTTTCATTTTGTTTAGATTGCTGTGTTTGGGGTGGCCTTTCTGTATTCTGGCAGTCTGTGGTTCCTCTTTATTGTGGAGGTTCCTCACTGTGGATGGGGTTGGACAGGTGGCTTGTCAAGGTTTCCTGGTTAGGGAACCTTGTGTCGGTGTTCTGGTGGGTGGAGCTGGATTTCTTCTCTCTGGAGTGCAGTGAAGTGTCCAGTAATGAGTTTTGAGATGTCAGTGGATTTGGTGTGACTTTGGGCAGCCTGTATATTGAAGCTTGGGGCTATGTTCCTGTTTTGCTGGAGAATTTTCGTGCTATGTCTTTCTCTGGAACTTGTTGGCCCTTGGTTGGTGCTTGGTTTCAGTGGTGGTGTGGAGGCATTTGATGAGCTCCTATCAATTAATGTTCCCTGGAGTCAGGAGTTCTCTGGTGTTCTCAGGATTTGGACTTAAGCCTCCTGCCTCTGGTTTTCAGTCTTATTCTTACAGTAGCCTCAAGACTTCTCCATCTTTGATGATCAATTTTCCATTTTTCTTGTTTGTAATGCAGCATAAGATCCAAACTTTACAGCTTTTGTTTTTTAACCCGATGTGCCTTTTGGTGTGTGATCCTCAACTGCTTCCCTGGTGGCTCAGATGGTAAAGCGTCTGCCTGCAATGCGGGAGACCCAGGTTCGATCCCTGGGTTGGGAAGATCCCCTGGAGAAGAAAATGGCAACCCACTCCAGTACTCTTGCCTGGAAAATTCCATGGACAGAGGAGCGTGGTAGGCTACAGTCCATGGGTTCGCAGAGTCAGACACGACTTCACTTTCACTTTCCTCAACTGTTCTTGTCTTAGTGTGATAAGTGGTATCTGGTCTGCAGCAACCCCATGAATCTGGAATTGAACTGGATGCTTGCTGATCCTTTGGAGAAAAGTGTCCCTGGACAGGTGTGAGTGGTACTCACAGAAGGTGCTCAAGAGCACCATTCACCTGGCTGCCCGCAGTCCAGCCCTCGGTCGCCGCAGCAGTCCCGTCGGTTCCCGCGAGCTTTGGAGGCAGGATGAAAGAGGTGTCCCTGTGGCAGGGACAGGCTCTCAGTGTTGCGAGGTGAATAACTCAAGAGAGAAGCTGAGACGGCTGCGACTGCTTCTGTTGTGGATGCCACCGATTTCCCAGGGCTGAGGTGTCGGGGAGGCCTGATCCTCGGGATTGCAGCACCCGGAACACAGCGCTCCTGTCTGGCGCGGAGCTGTAAAATGTTTTAAAGTCAAATGAAAAATAAGATGTGGAACAGAAAATCACTAATGTTTTATGGGAGCAACTTTTACTATAATAAACACTATAAAATAACATCAGTGCTGCTTGATTTGTCTTTCTTGAAATGGATGCCTTTGTATATATATATATATTTTAATGGATTTCTGACCAATGTATTCACTTTAAACTTTTTGTTAGTTTGTTTTTATTTTTTGGCCGCACTGTGTCTTCATTGCTGTGTGTGGGATTTCTCTAGTTGTGATGAGCAGGGGCTACTCTTCATTGCGGTGCACAGGCTTCTCATTGCAGTGGCTTCTCTCATGGAGCACAGACTACAGAGCAGGGGTTTGAGGCAGGAGACAGTGGGTCTCTGGGCCAGAAACCTGGTGCTTGTCAAGTGGAGTAAAACTGAGCCTTTGTTCTCACCCAGATACTCCAAGGACAAAGCTAGTGGTAGAAGCTGAGTTCTGCTAAAGCAAAGAGATAAGGTGCCCACTCCTGAGGTCAAGGAAGACTTCCCAATCTCTACATGTGTAGGAAGTCTTCTTGGAAGTCAAAAAACGAGGGGATCCCACTCCATAATCAGTGTGGATATGCAGCCATAGGCTTCTACAGTGGGATCCATCTTAGCAAAATGTTGTGCAAACACCTTGGGGAGGAACTATGGACCACTCAGATGTGAAAAAAGAAACAATTGGCCAAGAGTAAAGAAAGACCAAGAAGGACTGTCCTAATAAGTGAATGACATCACTTCGGTACTGTGTTGCTCCTCCTTACACAGGACACCCGCATTTCTCTCCAGGTGTGTCTCTGCCTAGTGTCTGATGTACCGCACTCCCCATTAGAGAGGCTGCGCATATCCTTTCTCTTGGGTGTGTATCTCTGCCCTGCTTCTGAGTTGGATAAGCAAACTGGTTTCCTGTGTGCTCTCCCATACATTGTGCTGTGCCTCTAAATAATAAACTTTGTACCTGTTTTTACAGTTTTTGCCTCCTTGAAACATTCTTGCTTTCAAACAGGGGCAAGAACCAGGGTCACTTTGCTTCTAGCCCCGAGTCCCTGGTGGTCTGGTGGGTAGGACTCGGTTTTCATTCAGGCTACTTGGGTTTAATTCCTGGGCAGAGAACTAAGATCTCTCTTCAGGACCATTCACTGCTCTCCCTCCGAGATCAGGCTCAGTAGTTGCGGTGCTCGGGCTTTGTTGCTCCATGGCATGTGGGATCTTCCCGGACCAGGAATCAAATCCATGTCCCCTGCCTTGGCGGGTGATTCTTAATCACTGGACCACTAGGGAAGTCCTGTTTGTATGTTTTTAACCTGTGCAGATTGATTGTCTAGTTTAAAGCAGTTGTTGTTCAATGATATTAGCTTAATTGGAGAAAATGAGAAATTTTCAGAAACTTAAGGAAATGTCAAATAGTGTCACATAAAGATTTAATTAAGAATAAGTTTCTGAAAATGTAATTGTTTTTGCTTCATCACCACGAGGCCCTCCCAAAAAAGAGGAAGAAGCAAAGCTTCTTTACACCAGACATCAGTTGCATCGTCAGGCAGTGTTTAAAAAGTCAGAGTTGAATGCCTGTGTGGAGGTAGCACCAGTGTTAGCATTTTGTGAATGAAGCAGGCCCACCCAGGCAGACTGACAGAGTCTACTCATCTCTGAAGTTCTTTCAAGGCAGGACAGTTTAATAGAAGAGCCTTTTATCAGGGTATTTATTTCATGTCTATTATCACATGGGGATCCTCCATGAGAGGGAGAATACTCCATTTTCTTGACTTGTTCTGTCCCATATAGTAGCCATTAGTCATGTAACTGTTCAAGTTAAATTAATTGAAATACAATCAAACACTCAATTCCTCTATCACTCTGACCACATTTCAGGTCCTCAGCAGTCACACAAAGCTAGCAGCTACCACGCTGGACAAACAGAACATTTCCATGATCACACCAAGTTCAACAGAACAGCACTGGCCTAGAGACATTTTCTCAAGTTTAGTGAACTGTTTTGTACTAGCACAGTCAGGGTTTAAGCCCAGGTTTTTGCTAAACCCCATTAGCTTTACTACTCTCCCCCTGCCACTCACTCATTTCTAAGAGATGTGTGGCAGAACAGAGGTACAACCATGCTCTAACATAAGACAGAGAAACTGTGAGGAGAACAGTAAGGGAAGGTGGCCTGCCTGGCTTCATGCATTGCCTACTCTGACATTTGTTTTATTTGAAGCCTTATGACTGGCAGATCAGCACACCAGCTTTACAAAAACCATCCTCTTGCTTTTCCCATGCCACCCCACACTTTCCTTCACTGCCACTGAAAGACCAGGAGATGAACTAAGAGAGACGCTTCTGAGGCTTATTAAACTCATTTTGCATTTGCTTTCAAGTATGTGGGTGTGGTGGTTTTCATTTCCCTTGAATAAAGGGCATCTTTTAATGGCCATATTTTGTCTGGTACAAAAAATGTTTTGTGCCATGTCCAAAATAAACCAATTATTTTGAGTCACTTTGTTTTGAACTCTGATTCAGTCTTTTGAAGATCAAACCTTGTGAATGTAGTTTGCCTTTGACTTGGTGAACTTGTGTTTTTTGGTTAGTTTTATAAATTTAAAGCAGCATGTTAATGAGGAAGGGGTACAGTCTGTGTTTGAACTTCAGCACCAAAGGTTAAGTTCTCTTTTGTTTTAATACTGTATTTTATTTACCTGGTATACAAAATTTAATTTCAACATGCAATCAGAATACAAATTATTTATGAGACAGTTTATATCTTCTATTTTTAAATTCTTGAGCCTCAATTTCTCCATCCTAACAAATAAAGCTATTTGTTTTGTTTAGTTTAATGGGATAGTTTAGATGTACAAAAAATAGAAAGTAATATGAAAAGCCCTTGTATTATTTTGCTGGGTGCATCTATCATCTAGTTTAGTAATTAAAGCATTAAAATACAACTGAAGAGCCACATGCCCTTGCTATACCCATACTTCTCCCTTGCCCAAGTAATCTCTATCATGAACTTGATGATTACTATTCCCATGCAAGTCTGTATTCTTTATCTGTATAGGTGTACAGGCCTAGAAATATTACTTAAAATGTTAAATGTTAGATTCTATAGATTCTTCTTGCAACTTGCTTTTTTCCCATTCAGTACTGATTTTAAGACAGATCTGGGGTGTACATGTAACTTCAGTTCCTTTTAACTCTTGCATTCAACCATGTGAATTTGCCATCCACTTACCTCAGTAGTTTTCAAATGATCACTATAGCATCAGAGCTCTAACAAACATCTTTGTGCCTCTGTGTGTGTCCCTTGAGGATATGCCAGTTTCTCTTGGGCTTAGCTATTTAAACTGTCCCTGGACCAGCAGGAATGACATCACCTAGGAGCTTGTCAGAAATTATGAATTTCATGAACCGGGAGATTGGGACCCACATGTATACACAACTATTTATAAAATGGATAACTAATGAGACCCTACTGTATAGTGCATGGAACTCTCTACTCAATGCCCTGCTGCTCCTGCTAAGTCACTTCAGTCGTGTCCGACTCTGTGCGACCCCATAGAGGGCAGCCCACCAGGCTCCCCCGTCCCTGGGATTCTCCAGGCAAGAACACTGGAGTGGGTTGCCATTTCCTTCTCCAATGTATGAAAGTGAAAAGTGAAAGTGAAGTCGCTCAGTCGTGTCTGACTCAGTCGTGTCTGACTCTTTGCGATCCCATGGACTGCAGCCAACCAGGCTCCTCTGTCCATGAGATTTTCCAGGCAAGAGTACTGGAGTGGGTTACTCAATGCTCTATGGTGACCTAAATGGGAAAGAAATCCAAAAACAGTGGGGATATATGTATGGCTGATTCACTTGCCTGGCTGTACAGCAGAAACTGACCCAGCAATGTAAAGCAACTAGACTCCAATTTAAAAAGGAAAAGAAAAAAATGAAAAAAAGAAAAAAAAAAAACAAAATCTCAGATCTTTCCAGCCTAACAAATCAGAATCTGGTTTTAACTAGATACTGTGGTGATCTGTATGTACATCAAGGATTGAGAAGTACTGCTGTAGTTATGCCACAAAGTAGAATTGCTGAATGAAAGATCTTATTGGCGATTTATCAAAACGCTCTTAAAGGTGGTTGTGCCACTATAAACTTTGACCAGCAGAGCTTTTTACCTCAAATCCTCAAAATTTGATATAATCAGGATCTCTGAATTATGCCAATTTTTTAAAAAAAGTGGTATGTCATTTTAATTTTCTCTGATCACTAATTGGGTGTCTTACATGTTTATTGGCCATTCAGATGTCCTTTCTCAAGAACTACCTTTTCATTTCTTTTGCCTATTTTTCTGTTGATACGTAATCCTGTGACTGTAGTCGTTCCCTGATAGCAGTACAAAATGTGCAATAGATCAACAAGTCTCCCAGTCATGCTTCACACACTATTTATATCCTCTAATGAGCTCTGAAGGCAGGGCTCATGTGCTGCTGTATCTCCTAGGATGTAGCACACCCCTCACAGATGAAGGGCAGTGGGATTTGTATTACTGTAGCCAGCTCAGAGGAGAGATCTGGAATGGAGATATATAATGAGCATCATTAGCATATAGAAGAGATTTAATGCAATGGAAATGAGTGACATCAACTAGGAAGGTTGTAGAGAAATGAAAAAGGAAGATTAAATCCTGAAGGGCTATAGCATTTAGGCAAGGGAGATTTTCAATGAGGAAGGAAATTCTAAAGCTATCAAGGAAAAGACAAAGTTTGATTATCTAGAAATCTAAATGTTCTATAGTAAAGGATACCATAAGCAAAGCCAATATAAAACAATAGACTAGGGGAAGAAACTTGTAATGGAGATGACAAGAGTCAACATATGTATAAAAAGCTCTTAAAAACTGATAAGAAAAGTCAGGCTAATTGTAAAATGCATAAAAGATATTAATAGCCTATTTGCAGAATAGGAAATCCAAATAGCAAATAAATATATTTTTTAATGCTCAAATTAATTTATGATTAGGAGTATTATTTTAACAATGAAAACAGCAAAAGATATTTGAAGGAGCAATGACCAAGATGTGGAAGAAGGGGTACCCCCTCACACTTTGGTGACAAAATCAATAAAATAAGCCTCAATGAAATGAGGCAGAAGCCATATGAAAATGGACAAATAATTAGTAGAGGATGGAATAAAAATGGAAAAGGTAATGCTGACAAATCTCTTGCTAATAACTGAAAAACTGGTCAAAATATATGAATGGGCATCAACAGAAATAACCAACAATAGAAAGAGACCCATATGATTTGTAGATTAAGAATTCATTAGATATAAAGCTCAAAATGATCAGGAAACTCTGAAAAATGAAAGACAACTCTGAAAATTTCAGAGAACAAAAAAATATAAAAAGGCAGAGAAAAATTTGAAAAGAACCATATAGAAACTGTAGAAGTGAAAAGTATAATTATGAAATTAATAACTCAAAATCAGAAAAATAATAAATTGGGAAATAGGTGAGAAGAAAATATATAGGAGAAAAATACAAAAAGATTATAGAGGAGAGTAATTAAAATATAGACTATATATAGTTAAAGGTCAAATATGTGTAAACAGAATTCTAAAAAGACAGAGAATTATGAAAAAGTAGATTTGAAGAGAATTTTCCAAATGAGAAAAGGTAGCAAGCAATAGACTGAGGAAGATATGCAGACACCAAGTAGGAAGAAAAC
Source organism: Cervus canadensis (assembly GCF_019320065.1). Taxonomy (NCBI): domain Eukaryota; kingdom Metazoa; phylum Chordata; class Mammalia; order Artiodactyla; family Cervidae; genus Cervus; species Cervus canadensis. Next base: position 8,299,514 of record NC_057392.1, on the reverse strand, counting down.
CAGCCCTCGGTATATTATAGGAAAACTGCTAAAAACCAAAGGAAAATGTAAAAAATTTTAAAAGTGTCTACTGGGAAAAAAATGCATATTAAAATATAGTTAATTTCTTAACAGAAATGATAAGAGAAATAAGAGAACATTGGAAAAATTCCTCCAAAGTGCTGAAATAAGTAACTACCAAGCTAAATTTCTGTACCCAGCAAAAGTACCATTTACTAGTCAGGCAAATAAAAGCTGAACAAATTAATCAAGTGGAGAACAACTTAGGACTTTCCTGGTAGTGCAGTGAATAAGCATCCTCCTGCCAGTGCAGGGCACACGGGCTTGATCCCTGGTCCAGGAAGATTTCACATGTCACAGAGCAACTAGGCCCATGTGCCACAGCTACTGGGCCCACACCCTAAAGCCTGCTAGTCACAACTACTGAACCCACTTGCTGCAACTACTGAAGTCCAAGAGCCTAGAGCCTGTGCTCCTCAAAAAGGAGAAGCCACCACAATGAGAAGCCCTCACACCACAAGGAAGACTAGTGCCTACTCACCACAACTAGAGAAAGCCCATGCAAAGCAATGAAGACCCAGTGCAGCAGAAAATAACTTAAAAAAAATAAAAGACTAGAGAAACTTTAAGAATTATGAAAGGGTATTCTTTGGTCTAAGAGAAAAACCATCCTAGATGAAAACTTGAAAATGCAGGAAAAAAAAAGATAAAAAGCCATGATAATGGTAAATGATAGCAATGATAATAGTAAAAATATACAGTTGACCCTTGAACAAAATGGGTTGGACTTACAACAAACTTGCTTTTCCCCAATAAATACATACTAAAGTATACTAAATGATCCACAGTTGACTGAATCTGTGGATACAGAAACATATATAGGGAAAGTGAAAGTGTTAGTCACTCAATCATGTCCAATTCTTGGTGAGCCCATGGACTATAGCCTGCCAGGCTCCTCTGTCCATGGAATTCTCCAGGCAAGAATACTGGAGTGGGTTACCATTCCCTTCTCCAGGGGATCTTCCTGACCCAGGGATTGAACCCAGGTCTCTTGCATTGCAGGCAGATTCTTTACCATTTAAGCCATTCTGCCCTTGGACTGAAGTATACTAAATGATCCACAGTTAACTGAATCTGTAGATATAGAACCACATATAGGGAGGTGTGACTAAAGTTACATTCAGATTTCCAATTTTGTGGCATATTGGCCCCCACAGCCTCCATGTTGTTCAAGGGTTAATTGTATATTTAATGAACAATGGCTGTATAAAATAATACTTTCTTGTGGGATTTAAGACTGATATATGATATAAATCCAATACAACAGCATATAGGTTGGTAGAAACTTAAACAGATTTAAAGAGTTCTAGGTTCTTGTGTTGTCTGGAAAGATAATACAAGTACCAATAAACATTAGACCTGGATAAGTCTATATGCAAGTGGTCATCTAGTGTAATCAAGAAAAGAATTAATAAAAAGTGTGTAATTTCCAAATTAGTGGGAAGTTATTTTAGTATTTCATTAAAATTGGAAAGAAAATAATTGAAAAAAGAACACAAAGAAAGAAAATGAAAAAATAAAATTACATAGTAAGGTGGTTCACTTATCCCCTACTATAATGAAAACTACATTAAGTGTAAATTGATTAATGTTTCAAAGGTGAAAGTTGACAGAGTGGATTCAAAGAAAACAAAACTACATGCTATTTATAGGAGAAAATTTTGTAATATAAGAATTCCAAAGGGTTGCAAGAAAAGAACACACCATGCAAAAACTAACCAAATGAAAGCTAATATAACTCTATTGGTATCAGTTAAGCAGACATTAAGGCAAAATGCATTATCAGAGAGTTTAATATTTTAAAGTAATTTTTAAAAATGATTCAATTCACTAGGGATATAATGGGCCTTAGGAAGCATCACTATGAACAAAGCTAGTGAAGGTGATGGAATTCCAACTGAGCTGTTCCAAATCCTAAAAGGTGATGCTGTGAAAGTGCGGCACTCAATATGCCAGCAAATTTGGAAAATTCAGCAGTGGCCACAGGACTGGAAAAGGCCAGTTTTCATCCCAGTCCCAAAGAATGGCAATGCCAAAGAATGTTCAAACTACCACACAATTGTACTCATTTCACACGCTAGCAAGATAATGCTCAAAATCCTCCAAGTTAGGCTTCAACAGTATGTAAGTCAAGAACTTCCAGATATACAAGCTGGATTTAGAAAAGGCAGAGGAGCCAGAGACCAAATTGCCAACATCTGCTGGATCATAGAAAAAACAAGAGAATTCCAGCAAAACATCTGTTTCATTGACTACACTAAAGCCTTTGACTGTGTGGATCACAACAAACTGGAAAATTCTTAAAGAGATGGGATTACCAGACCACCTTAACTGCCTCCTGAGAAACCTGTATGCAGGTCAAGAAGCAACAGTTAGAACTGGACATGGAACAACAGACTAGATCAATATTGGAAAAGAAGTGTGTCAAGGTTATATATTATCACCCTGTTAATTTAACTCATATGCAGAGCACATCAGGCGAAATGACAGTCTGGAGGAAGCACAAGCTGGAATCAGGATTGCCAGGTAAAATATCAATAACCTCAAGATATGGAGATGACACCACCCTTATGGCAGAAGTTGAAGAGGAACAAAAGAGCCTCTTGATGAAGGTGAAAGAGGAGAGTGCAAAAGCTGGCTTAAAACTCAACATTCAAAAAACAAAGATCATGTCATCCAGTCTCATCATTTCACAGCAAACTGATGCGAAAACAATGGAAACAGTGACAAGACTTTATTTTCTTGGGCTCAAAAATCACTGCGGACAGTGACTGATGCCATGAAATTAGAAGATGCTTGCTTCTTGGAAGAAAAACTATGAGAAACTTAGACAGTGTATTAAAAAGCAGAGACATTACTTTGCCAACAAAGGTCCATATGGTCGAAGCTATGGTTTTTCCAGTAGTCATGTATGGATGTGAGACCTGGACCATAAAGAAGGCTGAATGCTGAAGAATTGATGCTTTTGAACTGTGGCGTTGGACAAGACTCTTGGGAGTTCCTTGGACTGCAAGGAGATCCTACCAGTCCATCCTAAAGGAGATCAGTCCTGAATATTCATTGGAAGGACTGATGCTAAAGTTGACGCTCCAAAACTTGGGCCACCTGATATGAAGAGTTGACTCACTGGAAAAGACCCTGATGCTTGGAAAGATAGAAGGTAGGAGAAGGGGGCAACAGAGGATGAGATGGTTGATGGCATCACTGACTTGGTGGACATGAGTTTGAGCAAGTTCCGGAAGATGGTGAAGGACAGGGAAGCCTGGCATACTCCAATCCATGGGGTAACAGTCAGATATGACTGAGCGACTGAACAACAACAATAAATCATCTCTAAATTTGGATGCAATTAATAATATTGTTTCAAACTATAAAATAAAAATCGACTTAAACCATATAGGCAAATTTAAAATTATAGTAGGATATTTTAATTTACCACTTTTATAAATGCTAGGCAAAAATTCATAAAAATAAATAAATTTAAATAATAAACTTCATAGCAGAATAGTTCTAATGAACATATGTAAATCAGTTGATCTAATAACTTAAATAGGAATTTTTTTATGTGTACACTGAACATTTATGAAACTTGACATGTCATAATATGACAATATTGTGTCATAAAAAATAAGTTCCACCATTTTGAAAGAATTTAAACTCATGTTCTATGAATGCCATCATATCTAAAATAACAAAATTATAATAATAAAATCCATGTGTATTTGGAAATAAATATACTTCAAAGTAACCTGCAGGTCACAAAGACACCAAAATGATAATTTTGGAAATATTTTTTATTGAATTGTGATGAAAAGTCTTCATATCAAAATTTATAGGATGCAGATAAAGATTGTTATCATAAAAGCTAAAACTGATCAGCTAAGCAACCTTCTTATAAAGATGTAAGAGAGGAATAATAGCAAAACAAACCTAAATAAACTACAAAGAAGGAAATAAGGGTAAAAGGAGAGTAGAAAACAGATGTACAACAGAGGATCAAAAAAAGCCAAAAACTGATTTTTGTAAGACAATTGAAAAACTTCTAGTGAAAGTAACTGAGAAAACAGAGAAGGCACTAACCAAAACCAAGAATGAAAAGAGGATATCACTATCAATCCTGCAACATTAACAAACTCTTAACATATGGATTATCTTATAAAAATAAGTTTGAAACAGTAGGTGAAATGGACACATACCTAGAAAATCACAACTCTTCAAAACATATTTTTATAATCTGAATATTCTTCTAGCTATTAAAGAAACTAAATCCATACCTCAAAGAAACATCAGACATACGGTCACTACCAAGGTTCTATTAAACATTTAAGAAATAATGCAAATCTTACTTGTGTTGTAAGGTCACCGAAAACTTGATGACGAAAGCTGAAACAGACCTTAAAAAAAATTTATGGACCAATCCAATGGATGAAAATAGATACAGAAATCTCAAATGAATTATTAGCAAATAAAATCCAGGAATATATATATATTTTTAATTATACATCACAATCAATTTGGGCTCATTCCAGAAATGTAAGCATTTGGTTAAATATATGAATATCAATCAGTATAACTCAGTGTTTCTCAAGTGGTTCAGTCCTAAAAAGTAGGAGATGTGGGTTTGATCTCTGTTGGGGAAATCCTCTGGAGGAGGAAATGGCAACTCACTCCATTATTTGTGTCTGTGAAATCTCATGGACAGAAGAACCTGGCGGGCTACAGTTCCTGGGGTTTCAAAGAATTGGACACAACTGAGCAACTATCTTGCACACAGTGATATAGCTCACCAAATGAGAACAATTATTTGATCATTTTCGTAAAATGTAGAAAAATAACTTGAAATATTCAGCATTCTTCATGATTTTTGAAACAAGTCCTGTGGGAACTGAAACATGCTTCTTTAACCTGATAAAAGATCCAGATTCCAAAGTAAGCACCATACCTATTGAAGATTTTCCCTTTGAGATCAGCAAAAGGTTAAATACTGCTTCTATTCATCTTTTGTTGGAATTCCTAACCAGTGCAGAAGGGCAAGAAAAAGAAATAAAATGCTGAAGGGAATGGAAAAGAAGAAATAAAGCTACTAATCATTTGCACATGATATATGCAAAATCAAAATGATTTCTATAAATGGTTACTTAATAAGAATGCTAATGTCTGCTAAATAGAAACATCAATATCTATTGATAGCCCTGAAACTTTAGTTAAAACTGTTAAACCACAGGTTGCTGGATTCCAACTCTCAAATTTCTGATTTAGTTCTGGGGTATGGGTCAAGAATTTGCATTCTGCTCAGTTCCAATGTGATATTACCTCTAGTCAAAGCACTGTGGATAGATACTCTATTGTCACAGATTGTAAGAGTCAACATTCTGAATATGTCAGTTTACCTCAACCTAAGTCACTGCAACTCCATTTAAAATTTTCATATTTGGGGCATCTCAGGAAGTAGATTCTGAAATGTAGACTGAGGCATCACAGATAACTGTGAGTAAAGGGCATGGACACTTAAGACAGACTCCCTGAATTTGAATACTGCCTCCTACTTAGTGACTGTGCATTCTGTCACTTGTAAATTAGGAAAGAACTATCACATGATTGTTAAAAGGATTAAATATATATAGTTTAGATGTGTGCCCAGCACACATGAAATACTATGCATGAGTTTAATGATTAAGTAAAATAAAATAAAAATAGGAAAATGAAATCTACTGGGTATCTTCTAGAGTTCAGATGCAGACTCATGCATATGTGGACAGATAGTTTAACCAAGGGAGATACAGAACAGTGGGGAAAGAGGATTATATTTCCAAATGAAAGGTATTAGGAAAAACACCACACTATATGTAAAAAGCAGTTCCAAGTAGATTACAGATCAATACAGCTTAGGAAAAAAATTAAGCTTTCAGAGGATAATACAGATGAATATCTTCATGACCTTGAGATAGGGAAAGATTTCTTAAATACTATACAAAGGATATTAACCAGAAAGGAAAATAATGATAAACTGGACATTACAATTAAGATTTTATGTTATTAGACGAAACATAAGGCTTGTATACAAAATACATACAGAATTTCACATAACAAAAATTGAAAAGCAAAACTAAAAATATCCTTCCTCAAAACAAAAATCCAAAATGACAAGTAACTAAGTAAACAGATAAAGGACTTATTCCCTTGCGGCTCAGATGGTAAAGAATTTGCCTGCAATGTGGGAGACCTGGGTTCAATCCCTGGGTTGGTAAGATCCCATGGAGAAGGGAAAGGCTACCCACTCCAGTATTCTGGCCTGGAGAATCCCATGAACTGTATAGTCCATGGGGTCGCAAAGAGTCAGACATGACTGAGTGATTTTCACAAGCAGGCATTTCACAAAGGAGAAAATCCAAATGGCTAAAAACAGGTATGAAAAAGCAATTTAATCTCATTACTAGTCAGGGAAATGCAAACTAGCTTACTATAAACACAAATGGCTAAAATTCTTTAAACGTTGGTTAAGTGGGTGTTGGTGAGAATGTGGAGCAATAAGAATTAAGTACCAAGGGAAAATAAATTGTTGTAACCACTCACTGTAGCATTACTTGGTAAAAATAAAGATGTCTATAAGTCTGTGACCCACCAATTTTAATCTTAAGTATATACATCCAAAGAAATACATACACATGTGAAATCGGAGATAAATTCTAATAATCACAGTAACATCATTTGTAATAGCCTCAAACTAGAAACAACCTGTATGTAAATTATAGGGTATCCATAACATGGAATACTATATAGTGATGATAAAGAATGGAGATACATGCAATTAAATGACTGAATCTTAAAAACACAATGCTAAGGGAAAGAATCTTGATGATTGCCATAAAAGAAGATAACGGCGATTACCTTGGCAGAGCCTTTACCAGGAAGGGGAAACTTGAAAGCTTTCTGAGATTTTGTCAGTGTTGTTTCTTGATCTGTGTTGTGGTGACCTGGATGTTTGCTCTATATGCTAATATTATTTATATGTATTATTGTTTTATGTACTTTCCACAATAAAAATGGTAGAAGAGAAGGTGGAGAAGATCTGAAAGGCCAGACTTGTGAGTAATAAACCTGGGTTTTGTTAAAAGTGAAGGGGAATCAGGAGTTCCAAAAATCCATCAGTTATATATTTTTATGTAGTAATAACCCAGAAAGTGATGTCAGACAGTTTTTTCTTCATTGGAAAAGGGAATAAAACCACTACCGATACTGAAAGAGAAGGAGGCTCTGGGATGACATGATCCTACCTGGGAAGAGATGCAGCATTCTGGTGTGCAGGAAGGGGAAGAAGCAGGTAGAAATACGCAATTGTTGATCCTGTTAATGCCCATGAGTCATGCTTTATATATGCTGTACCTCCCTGCCTACTATGCCCTTCCCACTACCCCTTCACCTAGCTCCTATCTGTCCCTGAAGAACTCAGCTCAGAGGCCCACTTCTCCAGGAAACTGAAGCCCCTGCTCCCTCCCTCCTAAGAGCTGCTTGCCCCCAACAGTCAGGGTTACATGGCAGAGTACCTCTCTGCTCTTCACCTTGTGGACCAATCTTTCACCTATACAGACAAGTGATCCCTGCATTTCAGGCTAAGATCTGGCGCTGACGGTCAGGGCTATAGGCTGGACAAGGCAGCACTGAGAAGACACTGGAAGACTGGAGATAGGCACAGAGCTCTGGACCCTTCCATGAGATTCCTCCCTTCAGTGGCCTTCAGGAGGGGGAAGCAGAGAAATAAATGAGGTTGCCTCAGAGTCGGGACTCAGCACATATTTCCACTCAGTCTTAAACTAGCCTGTTCCACAGAATCAAGTACAGCAGTTATTACCAATCCCACACTACAAACGGGAAGCTCAGACCCTGAGAAAGAAAGTAAACACCTTATTCCAAGGTCAGAGAGGCAGAGCTGGATTGCAAATACTAGCCTCTGTAGCTCAGGGTCTGACTATAGACATGAGGAGAATACTCAGGGAACAACTTAAAAGTCATCCTTTGTCATCCCAGACCTGGGTGGACACAGATGCTGTCCTCAAGTATGGAAATGTATAATAGGGTTTCCAAGACCTTGTTTGGGGAAAGAACCAAAGGCAGGGAGCCAAGGCACTGAGTAACCAGCCCCCAGGCAGGGAATTGTTCCTGCAGCCCAGACCCCTAGCCCACTGTGGGCATTGGCTATCGTTCATCATTCTGACTCAGGAGAAGCCCCTGAGAATCAGACATGCAAGTCAGCAAGTGTGTATGGAGCACCTTCTCAGAGTGCTTAGCAGCTACGGAGTGCTACCACTGCTACCTATGGCGGTCAATGGCAGCAGGCAGGACAGTCGAGAGCCATGCCAGCCTCAGGTCCAGCACTGTCTGGGCAGGTTCATTTCCCTTTCTCACTCATGAAGACATTCACTGATTAAGCATATGTTTACCAAGGAACCCACGGGCTGAGACGTCTTTGGAAACAGTGGTACCCACTTCTGCATGGCAATGCTCACCACTTTCTAAACCCCTGACCCATATCCTGGTGTATTTAATGGTGGACTGCTATCGGACAGAGACTCCCCAAACAAACCTGTCCTTCTTCAGTCCTATTCCTGGCACTCTCATTGACTCTAGAACAGTCCCTGTTCATCAAGAACTGAACTAAATGGTCAGTCAGTTCAGAGCTCCACCCCTACCATCAGCTGAGTTCTTTCCAAGAATCTCTGAGCATCTGCCTAATGGAAGAGAGCTGTAGAGTGACTAGCCTGGCCTTGGGTACCAAGTTTAACTGAAAGGACATTTTTGCAGACCTCAGGATCCTTGCCAAAGGCATGAGACCTCAGTGAGGACACCCTCAACTCTCAGGCTCCCAAAGTCCAAAAGGCCTCCCATATTGCCTGATGGGCTGGGAAACAAGGAGAGAAGTCACCGAAGAGACTATGATCCTCAGCTTACTCCTGAGGCTGCTTTGTCTACTGACTTGACCATTTCTGATGTTCCCAGCGCCAAAGTTCAAAGGCCTGTGCTGCCCATAAAGAAGAGGTCCACACATCCCAAGAGCAACCAAAACCAGCTCACCCATTTATTTGACTGAGAACATTAAGGAAGACAACAAAATTCAACAATTTTTAATAAAATTCCTATAGAAAACTCAGTCTCAGGACAAGCATTCAGTTTTCTTTTCCATGTCATTGAGGACTGAGAGTTCCCGATAGACTTTGGAGAATAAGCAGTAGTTTTGCTGGATGTTGCCAGTACTCAGAAAGAGCCTCCATTTACACATTCAAACCAGTAGTTCCTATTGCACATATTAACGTTATCTGCAATCTAGCACCCTAAATATATGGTACCTCAACAAATAAATTAAAGAGTTCCATGTGGCATGAAACATTTCAATTTGAACTAATATTCTTGAAAAATCACATTATTACAAGTTTTAATAAATACAGTAAGAACAGCTGGCATTTTACTAAAACACTGAATTTTAGGTCTGGAGTTTATTCCATAAATAGTTTCCTGTTCATCTGCTTTCTGTCTTGGATACATTTGCTCAAGTATTATGCTCTATGAAGTGAACTCTTTCATAGATACCATGTAAAAACTGTATTAATATGTGCCTCATTATAGAAGCAGCTGGAAGAACTGGATCACATATTAACTAAAAAGTAACAGGAAAAATCTCTGCTTTTGTAAAACTTTTTTTTTTCATTTATTTTTATTAGTTGGAAGCTAATTACTTTACAATATTATAGTGGGTTTTGTCATACATTGACATGAATCAGCCATGGAGTTACATGTATTCCCCATCCCGATCCCCCCTCCCACCTCCCTCTCCACCCGATTCCTCTGGGTCTTCCCAGTGCACCAGGCCTGAGCACTTGTCTCATGCATCCAACCTGGGCTGGTGATCTGTTTCACCATAGATAATATACATGTTTCGATGCAGTTCTCTCGAAACATCCCACCCTCACCTTCTCCCACAGAGTCCAAAAGTCTGTTCTGTACATCTGTGTCTCTTTTTCTGTTTTGCATATAGGGTTATCATTACCATCTTTCTAAATCCCATATATATGTGTTAGTATGCTGTAATGTTCTTTATCTTTCTGGCTTACTTCACTCTGTATAATGGGCTCCAGTTTCATCCATCTCATTAGAACTGATTCAAATGAATTCTTTTTAATGGCTGAGT